>NC_135756.1:24990576-25294038 GCF_041903045.1 Epinephelus lanceolatus
GAGAAGAGAGCGAAGGCAGGGAAGTAGTATTGATAGTATGGATACTGCGGAAAATGAGTATTAAAATCGTTTTAGATTTTCTGAATCGGTATGTATTGATAAATCCATATTTTTGATAACACTACCCCACTGAAAGCATGTACATGTCTTAAAAAGGTGGTTGCTAAAGTGGCTACATGAGACCACAGAGGTTACCAGTAACATTGAACACCATGACGCCAAACACCACCTTTACAGCCTCGTTATGGCGGTAATGTTGAAGTCATGTGACCGTGATGTAGTTCGTTTATAGCCTAATGTTAGCTCTTTGCTCCTGATGATTGCATTTATGCTTAAAAAAGCATAGAATTGGTGTTTATTTGTGCTGAACAAAATGTAAGTATCAGACATTTCTTAACCACAGAGCTTATTTTCTGCAATAATCCAAAATCCAATAGAAAAATCTCATTGGCTTTCTGTTGAAGGAACCAGAGCAACGCTAACTTTCATGTCCGCCTATAAAGAAACAGTCATCCCTGCAGCACTCTAAATGTGAGTGGTATTTATTTTGTCATGTCACTCTTTGCTAGAAAGAGAATATTTCCCAAAATGTTCACCCATCTTATAAAACGAAATAATGCAGAGTTATCATCCTTAAGGATACATTCACACTGCAAACTTTGATAATTAATTTTAACTTATTCCCTGAACAGGAAATGATTGTAATTTATAAAGCTGCTAACATCTAATGATCAGAAATAACTCTGAAAGCAGCTTTTTGTAATGATTTGCCCACACAAAACTCACCTAGATCGTCCCCATAACACGGTTCACACTAAAGCTGCTTTGCAACAAATTTAATTTGTAACCAACCATATATGAAAATATATTCAGTGTGTTTTGTCTGCTTGCACTGTCATTAAAAACACATCACCGTTGCCTGCCTGAGGGAATAAAATCTTATCTGTTCCAATAAACTGTAGCTGCAGTCTGAATGTCGCCGACTGTGTGTGTGTACTTCAGTGCAGTTAGGAGATATCAAGTCCTGCTGTGTGATGCATTGCAAAATAAATGGGAAGAATGCAAACTAGATATAGACGCCAGTGTACTGGCTGTAACTAAAAATGAAATCTTTAATTTAATCTTTAATTTAAGCTAATAATAATAATAATAATAATAACAGTACAAATTCTGTATCAACTTGTGCCAGTTGAAGCTTTATGATGTTTACAGTGTATGAAATATTTAAAGTCAATACTGTCTTGTGCAGAAATTTATACACATTTCCCGACACTTTGTGACATATTTGGTATTTTTGGAAATACTGGATGATGTTTGCTTGCACAGCATGAGTCTGCTTGTTAAGGGGTTGAAGTATTATACATGCTACCAGGTAAAGGTTTGGGTCATTCCACAGTTTTCCAGTTTTACAGCTGGAATTTACTCCTTGGTG
This sequence comes from Epinephelus lanceolatus, assembly GCF_041903045.1. Taxonomy (NCBI): domain Eukaryota; kingdom Metazoa; phylum Chordata; class Actinopteri; order Perciformes; family Serranidae; genus Epinephelus; species Epinephelus lanceolatus. The sequence continues at coordinate 24,992,009 of NC_135756.1, forward strand.
TGTGTTAATAGGTCATAATAGGTCCTCTCAGTGCAGTTGACCACCTGTTCTCTGTCTGTGTCCCAGCCCCTGGTCAAACAGGACAGCTTGGACACATACAACGAGCGGGATCCCTTTAAGAATGACGACGCTCGGGATGAGGAGGAGGACCCAGAGGACACGGACAGCGGCATCGAGGGCGAGGTGGATCCCTTGGACCGTGATGTCATCATCCAGCCCCCGCCTCCGCCGCCTCCCCTCAGACCCCCCACAGAAAGGGTCAACTTCCCCAAGGGCCTTCCCTGGGCCCCTAAAGTCAGGTTAATGACACAGATTTAATTTCTGCACATAGGAGTCTGAAATAAATTCCCATTAAAGGGACACTTCACCCCCCAAATAACCATTTGTATATCAGTTACTCACCCCATATTACGTTGAATACATGATGAAAACTTTGTTTTTCTTGCATGCCTCCATAGTTGAACAAGAAACCCAAAACTGAGAAAATTCTTGATGAATTGAAGTCATAGGGGTCCACGTTTAACAGCAGCGAAACTATATCAAAACCTCTGTTAACAAACCCTCACACAACTCGTGCAGTATAATCCAAGTCTCACCTATCCAGCGGTATGCTCATTGCTTCCCAAAGAGACGGCTGTGAAACTTACCTGTGCTCTTCAAAGCCATTGACAAAAACAGTAATTTTACCTTGCTGAACACGGGAGCTGCTGGTCTACTGTTGCCTCGAGCAGTTAGTTTATGTTAACATGAGGCTCTGGTCAATCAGAATGAACCTTTAAAAACACCAAACGTTCATTCACCGTGGAGGCATGCCAGAAAATCAAAGTTTTCTTTTCAAGTTCAGTGCAACACAGGTCGAGTAATTGATACACAAATGGTCATCTTGGGAGTGAAATATCCCTGTAACTGTAAAATACTGGTAAAAAGTATGTGGACTTTGGACAGTGCAGTCATATGTCTCCTCTCAAAGTGCTTTAAAGTGCCCTATTACAGCCTAGCTTCAGAATAATTAATCTTATTATATCCATACACAATCCTACAAGTCAGATTAGAGATGTTAACACAGATCCTGCCCACAAAATGGCATTAAAAACAGCTTAAGTGAGACCTTTCTGTGATAAATAACACTGATACTTATTACTGAAGCTGCTAAAAATGATCCTTGCCAGATTTTTTATTAGCTTAAAAGCACTTAGCTCATGTTCCACTGAATAAAACCTCTAAATGCTGCTTGGCCACCTGCCATTTTGACCACTATAGAGTAGAGAAAACTTCCCACACGCAGCCAGGACTTAACGCTGTTTGGCCGGCAGCTGGTGTCAGTTTCCCTCCCTGATTCTGTGCCACCATTTTAGAAGTTAATACGAAATTAGAAAATCCTCTCTCAGTTTTCTCTCCTCGCTATCGTCTAGCAATACGCTCTCCATCTGTGTATTCCTGACAGTAGCATGTGGTGTCTTCCCAGGGTGCCGCCTCTGCTTTGGGGACATGAATAATGCATCTGAGAGAGGACACAAAAGCTTTACAGCAGTCCATTTATCATGCATTCATTATCAGACAACCTATATTCTGTCTATCTTTTAGTGAACCTTATCATTAAGTGTGTGTCTTTGTATCAGAGTGCTGCAACATGCAGGGCTGATTAAGTGCTGATCAGTAGGAGGCTTGCAGAGCGCAGCGGCACATAGCGTGACTGATGAGATTTGAGAAAGCTAATGCAGTGTGCTGTTGCTCTTGTGTGTTGTTTGTGTGGGTGTGCGTACACATGTGAGTGCTCCTTTGAAAAATAGCTGTTTAGTTGCTTGTTTGAATGCAGAAGTGGGGCGGCAGGTCACCTCAAATCTGACGGTAGCCTGTCTTTGTGTGTCCAGGGAGAAGGACATCGAGCACTTCCTTGAGACCAGTAGAAACAAGTTCATCGGTTTTACTTTGGGAAAGTAGGTATTTCATCTGAAACAATAAAATATTCTTTAAACTTTCTCTTCTTTCAGTCTGGTTTAACAGTTATTTCCTTGGTAGTGACACAGATACCCTGGTGGGCCTGCCCAGACCTATCCATGAGAGTGTCAAGACTCTTAAACAGGTGAGTTGAGAAATCACTGCTTCATGCAGGGGGACTGTCTATTGTTCACACATTATTTCAAAACCCTCGTAGTTCGAAACATGTTCCATTGGACGGAAAGCCCATTTGTCCAACAGCCTGGTATCCTGAAGACAAAAGCACATTCCTTCAATGTGCTGTTGGTCCAAAAACAGGCTACACACACCAAACAGAAGCATGTGGCTAATTATTATGCAGAATGACTCATTTGGCCTTCCTATGAAGGCAAAGGCACGACCCCACCCTGCTCTGCCTTCGATTGGCAAGTACTCGTTGTTTTTGTTGGTGGGTTGGTCATGAGAACTGAGATCGATTACGGTTTGGTTAAGAATATCAGGGTAAGCCAATCAGAGGCAGCTTATGTATTCGCCATTGGAGATAAAAAAAAAATCATCATGTGTTGCGATGTGCCACGCGTTTCTGTGCTCTAGGCACCTGGCGTTTTTGCAGACGCGCTCTGAAGTCTTCCAGTTGAAAAAACTTCAACTCTGAGCCTGAAAACGCCCCACAACTCTTTTTCCGTCATCGTTTTTCTCATTGTCCAATGGGATGATTTGAGAGGCGGGCCTTCTGTGGTGGTCACGACAACAAGTTTACAGTTGGTAAACTGGAGGAGAAACTGGTGGTAGCGGTTGCTGGATATTCAGAGCAATATGGCCAGACAATAGACAGTAGGTTGTCGAACCCAAGTTGTCCTTGAGTCATCCTAAAATATGCCTGGAAATGGCCATTACTGAGGTGAAGCTCCTGGACCAACTGGTGGTACTCCCCGTGATCCACCCTCTTTTTTTTGGGTCTCAGAAGGTAGCCTTTTCCTTCTCAAAAGCTTCACTCTGAAGCATTATGTAGCCCCTTTTTGGCAAATTGTCAAACTGCTACAGAGTCATGCTTTAATATGCCTGTAAACGGCCATCATCGAGGCGAAGCTCCTGGACCAACTGGTGGTACTCCCCATGATCCACTCTCTTTATAAGGGTCCAAAAAGGTGGTCTTTTCCTTTTCCAAAGCTTCACTCTGAAGTGTTATGTAGCCCCTTTTCGGCAGGTTGTCAAACTGCCCCTGAGTCATTCTAAAATACCTGGCCATCATGGAGGTGAAGCTCCTGGACCAGCTGGTGGTACTCCCCATGATCCACCCTCTTTATTAGGGTCTCAAAAGGTCACCTTTTCCTTCTCCAAAGCTTCACTCTGAAGTGTCATGTAGCCCCTTTTTCAGTCAAGATGGCATGAAATGGTTGATGTCTTAATTTGTATAGTTTTATATGATACCAGTATCTTCACTTTTGCTTTAAACAGAGCTCGCTACAGCTGGTTTTATTAGCTTACCTTTGCCATGTTCAGCTTCGCCTGTCATACGTTGTGTGTCTTCACATTATTTTTTGTTCCTTTCATTTTCTTGTTTTCTTTGCCCTTTGATTTTTCTTTTTCTAACCCCTGATTTTTGGTGTGACAATTGGAACAATGGCACAGCACTTCATGCAGTTTCTCACTCACTCCCTATTTGACTCCTCAGTCATTCAGGCACTTTAATACACAGATTCACATTTCCAAATGTCCTTCTCCCCTCTCTCCTTTGCCTCAGCTCATTATGGACAGAGTGTTTCTTAATCAATACTCTCTTTCTGCTGAATCCCCTCGCATCGACTTCCCACTTAAAAATCCATAGCTCCTGTTTTAACAAACTGAGAAGTGTAGTTACACAGTAAAATACCCATGAGGGTCAGCAATGATAGTTAACACTTCTTCTAACACCTTAAAATATATTAAAATAACTTGTGTTATATTGTTATAATTTTCTTGTCCTCTCCAGCACAAATACGTGTCCATCGCTGAAGTCCAGATCAAAAAGGAGGACGAGCTTCAACAGTGTCCAATGACTCTGGTCAGTATGTTTTTGTACTGTAATTTTCCCAATAATGACACTGTAAAACCTTTTTTTTTCATGTTTAAAGCAACACAAATAGATGACGTTTTAATGTGTTCAATATTTAATCATGACAGATACACGGCTGTGTTATTGGTTTCTGGAACTGAGCTGTTAGTGCTTCATGTGTGTATTGTGTTGTGCAGGGTGAGGAGGAGGTGGAGGAGACACCAACAGAGATGCTGTACCTGGGCATGCTTCCTAACCTCTCCCAGTATGTGGTGAGTGTTAGTAACATTTGTTTTTTATGGTCACTCACCACCACTTTTCTTCAGTCTTTCACATCGAATTTTTGATCCTGCATTCACACCATCTTGCTACCAGATGTGTTTTGTTATTTGGCCTGGGTCTAATATTTTGCATTGTTGCCTGTGTCAGATTGCCCTCCTGAAGCTGCTGCTGGCTGCAGCTCCAACCTCCAAAGCCAAAACTGACTCCATTAACATCTTGGCTGACGTGCTGCCTGAGGAGATGCCGTAAGTACTGTAAAAAAAAAAAAAAATCAGTTTAACTATTTGAATCTTTTCCCTAATGGTGTCTGCACACATCTAGAGCCATCTAGAGGTGCACATATAAAACGGGGTGTGAGGGTCCTTCCCCAGGAAATTTAGAGTGTAAACACTTTATTTCCTGCGTTTGGTGAAGTTTTATTTGCCAATTTGTGCTTTTTCTGAATCAGTTCATGGTTTATATGTCTTTGATTTCATCAAAATAAACATCCCCTGTGCTCCACTTAAAAATCTACGCCTATATCTGCAAGAAAACTTTACTTTTCCTGTCATTTTTGGGCTGATGGATTGAAAATGCACTTACTCCGGGTTTGCTTTTGGTCTACACTTTGGCCTAGTTTTAGACAAGCTGACACTGACACTCAACCAAACAGCTGAAAGGCAGTTTCCTAGTTGAGAACAGAATAAAAACCATGCAACTCCAAAAAAATCCCAACCTTCTCTGACATTTCCACGGCTGAAATCTGTTCTTTGTCAGCTCAATTTGATGCTGCACACTATTTTAGCTTGCCAGTTGTTGCTGTAAAACCTCAGATGCATCATTGACAGACTAATCAGAATATCTGTTTGTTTTCAAACTGTCTGTTAATGGTGATGTTTTTCTTTTGCTGAGACAAAGCTGTATTGTTATTTTAGCCCTGAAGGCCTTACAGATTGTGTGTGTGTGTGTGTGTGTGTGTGTATGTGTGTGTCCTCCAGTATCACAGTCCTTCAGAGCATGAAGCTCGGAATTGACGTGAACCGTCACAAGGAAATCATCGTCAAGGCCATCTCGGCTCTGCTGCTGCTGCTCCTCAAACACTTCAAACTCAACCATATTTATCAGGTTAGACACACACACACACCTCCATTCATCCCTCCTCCAGGCACCTCTCATTACCATCATTCTCTCCTTTTACATTTTTTGTCTCTTTCTCCATCTCGTCTTCCCCCAGCACACATCCTTGCACCTCCCCCATGCTACCTTCACTAGCCTCTACCTGATTATCCGGTCAAGCGTGCCATTACTTTTCTCCTTTTCTTATCCTCTCCACCCCTCAATCTTTGGACCCCCACCCCCCACCGCACACCCCACAACCTCCTGCATCAGCCTGATGCACTCACAGCTGCTCTGTTCATCCTAATGAAGACAGAAAACAGAGTGAAGGACAGCATCTGCTCTAAAATCTGCTCCTTATTAAAAGAGCGTTTGGACAAATTTAATATGTTTGTATCTGTTTTATTGCCATTAGTTTTGCTTCTGTTCAGATAGATGGGGACGAGGATGAGGATATTTGCTGTTGCTAGGAAGGGACATTCCCTCACAGGCCAACTGTGCCGCTCTGAGTTGTAGTGGTAGCGCCCTCTGCTGCCACAAAACAAGATCACATGTAGAACGCAGAATGCAGCCGCAGTAGAGAGTCAAATCAATGGTGGCTGTGCAAACACTCAACTGTTTTTTAAAGGATACATTTATTACATAAGAATGGGGATCATAACGTAAAGAGAACAGAGCAAAATAAAGCACATTTTAATCAACCACAGAACAGCAGCATTCCCTCTGTTTTTAATCTTAGTAAAGCCCCTATGATGAGGTGAAGGATTTGTATAGCTGTTTCAATGATACAGGATTACCGGCTACCGGATTATTTTTTCCCCTTCTATTCTTTCTTGAGATATGGATTTTCCCCTCCGGGGGTTTGTCCCATCGACATAATATTCCATCAGAAATGTCCTTTATCTCATCTAAAAAGTACTTTATGGCCACAATAGCAGAATCATACTTTCAGAATAAAGTGTAAAACTTGTCTGTGGTGTTGCATTTTTAGTTGTTGCTCTTTTCCCAGACTGTCAAACTAACTATTCCACGCTGCCGCCTCCTCTTTTCCTGCAGTTCGAGATCGTCTCCCAGCACCTGGTGTTTGCCAACTGTATCCCACTCATCCTCAAGTTCTTCAATCAGAACATCATGTCCTATATCAGTGCCAAAAACAGGTAGGATCCTTCTCTCTGACTCTGTACCCTCAGAGAAAACAGTGCACTTGTTGTTTTGCTGAGCTCGGTTTGGTGTAACACTCACAGGAACTTTGTGTATTTGTGCCTGGTGCTATTACTAATAATGTGTTAGGTGGACAGGTAACCAGGTATTGTGGGCTTTACTGCAGTCTTGCATGAATCAGCGGGCATCCAGGAGGTGGCACAGATGGCATCACAGCAGCAATGCAATGAGAGAGAGAACAAATATTAAGCCACAAATTAGGTGACAGGAGTCTTGCTCAGCGGGTGAGAGGAACACACCAGTCTCTGTCTGTTAAAGCTCAGGTGCAGAGCTGTAGTGAAGCAGACTGGACTGTGTAAACTATGAGAACATATACTTTGATCAATCAATTAAATGTTATTTGTGTAAAACCCTTCATACAGGTTAGTGCACATTTACGGCGAGTTTTAGACCAATGTATGCAAAGAGATAAAAATGATGAAAACGTAATAAAACAAATTTAAAAGCTATAATAACAGTAAGTAGTGAAACAGAGTGAAATAAAAACCAGATGAAAGAACCAGACAAAAATGTCAACAATAAAATACAGTAAAAAAAGATGGAAAAGCTATAATAAAAACATATATATTCATAATACTTTAAAGATTGACTAAAAACTAGACAAAATAGACAATAAAACAAGAATAAAAATGATTACGATAAGATACAAATGTGTAGATTTAAAAGCCATAATACTACTACTACTACTACTACTAACAATAATAATAATAATAGTTTAATAAAAGCTAGGCTAAAAACTAAATAAAATAGACTGAAAAACAAAACAAAAATAAAAATTATTACAATAAAATACAATTGTGTAGATTTAATAGCCATGATATTAATAACAACAACAACAACAATAATAATAATAATAATAATAATAATAATAACAATAATAATAATAGTTTAATAAAAGCTAGACTAAAATCTAGATAAAATAGATTAAAAGGGCAAAACAAGAATACAAATCTGGACAATAAAATAGATTTAAAAGCTATGATAATAATAATGATTATAAAATAGTGTTTAAAAGCTAGAATAAAACTAGATAAAATAGATTAAAAAGACTGAATGAGAATAAAAAATGATGACAATAAAATACAATAGATTAAAACTTATAATAATAATAATAATAATAATAATAATAGTAGTAGTAATATAGTTACAAAGATAAAACAACGAACAAATAAAATCTATGAGAGAGATAAAAAATATATAGTATAACAATAAAGTAACAGAAAAAATTAAATATAATTAATTTTTCTTTTTTTTAAATATTTTTTTGGCCATTTTGCCTTTAATGGACAGGACAGGTAAGCATGAAAGGGGGAGAGAAAGAGGAGATGACATGCAGCAAAGGGCCGCAGGCTGGATTCGAACCCGGGCCGCTGCGGCAACAGCCTTGTACATGGGGCGCCTGCTCTACCACTAAACCACCGACGCCCCAAATATAATTAATTTTTCAACGTAAATACAATAAAGTAAGCAAGTAAAATAATGTAAATAATGTCTATAAACCATTCTTAATCAAAAGCCTGGCTGACTGTACTTTGACCCTGTCAGAGCCAATATCATGATCTAAATAGAAAGAGACTGGACAGATTTGAGTGGTGTAACAGTAAATAAAGTTGATTTTTCAAAGTGCTTATTTTTTGTGTGCCTGTGTGTGTTTTCATCGCAGTATATGTGTGCTGGACTTTCCCCACTGTGTGGTCCATGAAATGCCTGAGCTCACTGCTGAGAGCCTGGTGAGTCAAAACACTGTCAGCATGACACCTGATTGATCCTCACTGGATGAAGGTCAAACTGTCTGTGTGTCATCATGACCTTTTGTGTGTGTGTACTGTGTGTGTGTGTGTGTGCTTTTTAGGAAGCAGGAGACAGCAACCAGTTCTGTTGGAGAAACCTGTTTTCCTGTATTAATCTGCTGAGAATATTAAACAAGCTGACCAAGTGGAAACACTCCAGGACGATGGTGAGTAATTCTGCACCACTGCAAGGTCTCATACTGTAGCCTTAGGGTGGGATTTTCTTCTGGCTCCACTGTGAAATGAGTCTGATAAACCATATTGTGTTTTTTTAAACAGGTGGGACAAAAATCTGGCAATGTTGCATTTGTATTTAAGGAATCTAGCTCATAATACTAGCCTAAATGTTTTGGTAAAGAGGACATATGAGTAGATGTACCATCTGAGTGTCCCTGTCAGCAGCTGAGTGCACACCCAGGGACCCAGTGGGACAATGGGTCCCTGGACATGCAAAGAGAAGATAAAAATAATTTGTCCCATTATGAGCTGGTGCAAATAATTCAGCATGGAACAGCTGGCCCATGCACATTTTAATTGGTATATTACGCAATGAAGGTCTTCATGGATGGACATTCTGTTTGCAGTTTGCCTCTGGTAGACCACAGCATGCTCAAACCTGCTCCTCTAGTCAATTCAATCCCTTTTTCAGATGCTTGTGGTGTTCAAGTCTGCGCCCATTCTAAAGAGAGCTCTAAAGGTGAAGCAGGCCATGATGCAGCTCTACGTCCTCAAGCTACTAAAGATCCAGACCAAGTACCTGGGCCGCCAGTGGAGAAAAAGCAACATGAAGACCATGTCAGCCATCTACCAGAAGGTCCGCCACAGGCTCAATGACGACTGGGCCTATGGAAATGGTGCGTAGCAGTCTGCAGCATCACATTCATGAAGTGTTTGGACGGTTTGAGTTTAGCTGAGCTGGTAAAGAACTGATTTAGCACTTTTAAGTGGTAATAGACACATTTTTTGCTTTAATTTATCATTATGAAGTAAATGTTGAGTGTAATGGCTGTAGAATAATGACACCATCAGTGTTAACATTGGCTCCCTATAAGTCTCGCTTCCATTGTGCAATTCTGTCTGCCACTGGCTACCTGGGAAAATGACGACTTGATTAAAGGCACCATGTGCGTCACATAACGTTAGCTACAGCAGCTTTATGAGTAGTTGACTCTTCTAGTAGTAAGTTAGCTAGTTAGCACACCATTTTCCCTCCATCTCTCCATGCTGCTAGGAGACTTTTGCTGGGATGAGGGCAGGTCTGGAGACAGCCGGCTAGCTAGTTAGCTCGCTAATTATGCCATCTTTAACACTACACTGCACTTCCACTGCTGGCATTGTGGAAGTAAAAAGAGGCATGACGGGCATGACATGTAGCACAATAGCGTCTGCCTCTAGTGCAACATATAACATGCACATCAGCAGCGCTTTATAAGAAATAACAATGGCACAACATAACACAATAACAATCATTTACCATCCCTGATATGTGGCGACTGATCTCGTCCTCTGCTCGTAGGATAAGGAGCTCCTGGACCTCATTGTTTTCCCAATTTGCAGACATTTTCAGCCAGTGTTCTGTTTTTTTTGTGTTAGCTGCTAACTGTTACAAGCTGCATTTTAAATCTCCCATGGTGGGACGCTGTTACATGTCATGAAATTCCTGCAACAAAATATGTTTATGTTATTCTGACAATTAAGAAAAGGAAGGAAAGCTAGTTACTTTTTAAATCTTATATCATCTCAGTTACTACAGATGGGATGCTTTTCTTTCTTACAGCCCTAATTCATGATTTATAGTGTTCAGTGTATGACATTATGAAACAATTATGAAGTGCAGCTTCAATCATAATAATACAAAGAAAATATTCAGTCATTCTCCTGGCTCCACACCTCAGTTTGACCCCTCAGATCTTCATAAATGAAACAGTCATGGAGGTAATTAGTTCCCACAGTTCTCCTTTACCCTCACACAGAGCTGATTAATAGAACAGAGACTGCAGTATAAAGAATACACAAAACACACACACACACACACACACATAGAGCTCTGTGAACATTTAACACAGGTTAATAAACTCTAATTGGATAATAATAGTAGATGTGTACATGTGTGTTTACGCACCCATCTGTATGTACAGTATGTGCTGTGCGTGTGAAACACAATGCTCCTACAGCCACTGGTGCACAGCCTGGATTGTGTTGCCATGGCAACAGAAAGGGGGACTTTTCAGGGTCACCGTCCCTCGCGGGAGAGCAAGTGATCCGTCATCATGAGTGTTGGAGAGAAAGATGGATGGAGGGAAAAACAGGGAGAGAATAAGGTAGAAAAATAATAAGAGAGGGAAATGGATCAATAATCAATACAGGAGCAGGTGTGTTGTGTCATCAGTAACAGACAGACAGAGGGGAACTGCTCAGTGGAGATGCAGGAGTGTAAACAGTCAAATATCTCTACTCTCATCCCAGATATCGACGCTCGGCCCTGGGACTTCCAGGCGGAGGAGTGCGCCCTGCGGGAGAGCATCGAGAAGTTCAACAGCCGTCGCTACGACAAGAACAAGAACGGAGACTTCACGCCCGTGGACAACTGTCTCCAGAGCGTGCTGGGCCAGCGCGTAGAGCTTCCCGAGGACTTCCACTACAGCTACGAGATGTGGCTGGAGAGAGAGGTCTTCTCTCAGCCGATCCAGTGGGAGGGGCTGCTGCAGAATCCGTGACGGAGGGAGGGGGTGGGGGGGTTGGACAGAGCAGGATGGGGGGGAAATGTGGCGGTGGAGAGGTCACATACGAGCCAGTCGGAGTTGTTTTAGGGTGTGTTCTTACTGCAAAAATGGAGCCTGAGGAGAGGAGGAGGAGGGAATGGGGGTTATACTCCACATCAGTGATGGAGGGATGGGGGAGGGTGGAGAGGAAGAAGCTGGAGATGGAGATGGAGATGGAGAAACCACCTCCCAGGCTATCCAGTAATGGGAGATGATGGAAGATGGAGAGTAAAATGGAGCAAATTAGACGAGTGAATGGAGCTTCCTGCTGTGAGCTCGGCACAAATAGATGCCACACACACACTTGACGTTAACATGTGCCTATGACTACTGCGAACACACTCACACGGACGTGACAGGCAAGGACAGGTAGCTGTTAACATGAGACCACTGTAGCAGGAGACTGTTTCGGCCAGTTATACTGCCCCCCCCCCCCCCCCCCCAAAAAAAATATCTTCACAACTTTGTCAATTTCTATGTCCCCCTTTTTAAAGTGTTGGTGCTTTTCTGACTCCTTAGTGATGTTTTCCTATTTATTTGTATCGATGTGTGTGGGTAAACAGTTTCTGATGAATATTTTTTTTTAATTAAGATGTAAATTTACATGATTTCTAATCAGTTTGTGTTTTTTTATTTTAACACAAAGCCTACTGTAGGTACGGGGCTGTCGTTTGTGGGTGATGGATTTGAAAGTTTTTCTTATGTATTTTCTAGGGAAAAAAGGCCTTTTGGAAGCAAACCACAGGGTCATTTTGATAGTCCAAATGTAGAAATGGGAGCCGTCTCCACTAACGGCACAGTGATCCCACATGCTATGTCACAAAAAAATAAATATACCAGCTCTAAGTTTATGGGTTTGTTTGTAAATGTAAAAAGTATATGTGTGCAGGAAGAAGAACATGAGTGAAAATGGGCAGATGTGTGGAGGATGATTTTAAAATAGAAATCTAACCTTGTATAGAATCCTTGCTATCCTCTGTATCTTAAACTTTGGTAATTTTTGAATTTCACATCCAGAAATCACAGAAATCTGTAATCACTTATGTCATCCAGACTTTCTTCATGTTCACATATCAGATCTAAGCCTGTTGTGGTTCCACAGAAAAGCTGTATAACGGAGGTTGGGTGGTTATCCAGATGTACATTTGCCAAAATAACCAGTTAGCTCTTTATTCTTAAGGTCTGCCGTTATTTACAACCTAATATACTGTTGGAAATCTATGGAAGCCCATTACTGCCGATCTGATCTCTTTTTTTTTTTTGTGTTGCGACATGCCGTGGCATTTCTGTGCTATAGGCGCCTAGCATTTTTGCTGGAGCACTTTGGACTCCTCAAGTTGAAAAAACTCAGAGTGGGAAAACGCCTAACATCATCTGTTTTTTCGTCATCTTTTTTCCTATTGTCCAATTGGAGGATTTTAGAGGTGGGCCTTCTGTCGTGGTCAGGTTTACAGTTGGTAAACAACTGAGAAGAAACTGGTGGTCATGGTTGCTGGATACCCAGAGCTATACGGCCTGATGATAGACAGCAGGTTGTCAAATGCCACCGTGTCATCCTAAAATATGCCTGGAAATGGCCATCATTGAGGCGAAGCTCCTGGACCAACTAGTGGGACTCCCCATGACCCACCCTCTTTTTTAAGGGTCTCATGTACCCACACAAATCTCTGTTTCCCTGTGCCCGACGAACTATTTGCTGACAGGCTCTCACCCTCAACCTATACCCTCAAGCTACAGCAAGTACCCTCTGCCTGTCTGTTTTGGGGTCTAGATAATAATTACTAGCAGCTTTTTTAAAAATGTTTACTTGTGGCATTCAATTAAAAAGGCAGTGCGATGCACTGTCATCATTTCAATATACTACTTATACTATACATTTCAAGAGACTAAGTCATTATTTTGAGAAAGTTCGTCATGTTTTGAGAAAAATCATTTCAAGAGAGGCTTTGAGATAGTCATTATTTTTGTAAAGTTTCTCATTATTTTGCGATTCTAAGACATTATTTTCTCATTATTTTTGTAATCACATTGGTGATAATGGGCTTCCATAAACACACTTCAGATTGTTGTATCGCTTGTCAAGGTTAGCTTCAAGTGTGGAATGGGCTCATTGTTCCCCCTTGTGGCCGTTGGGGGAAACGGACACTTCTCTGAGCTTTTTAATGGAACCATCCTGAGCTGAACCTCAGCAATGTTCATAATAATTACCAAATCTGACTCCCTGCGTCAATCCGCTGTCTCCCCCTCTCTATCTGCCCGTCCAGCAGCACATTACGTAAACCACTGAGCTCCTCGGTGGTGGCCTTGGTGAGCACTTTGCCACTCTTGCTTGGAAGAACACAGTTGTCACAAAAATGGTGCTGTTTTTCTTATTTGTCTTCACTGTACTTTATTGCTCCTTCACATCCAACTACCTAAGTGGGTCTCCAGAGTCGAGAGCCCTGGAGTGAAGCACACAAACAAGCACAGCAAACAAAACGCATGGTCACCTTGTTACATATCACTCTCGCTTAAAGGGTCATTTATTAGCTCTGTATAGAACAATAATTCTGACACTCAGTCTTGTGATTCTCTGTGGAAATGTGCATGGCCACTGTTTTGTTTTGAGTCACATTTATATTTGGTATATGGAATGGCTTTTTCTTTGATGTTTCCAGCACAAATAGAAGTGGAGTTTTTTTCTTCTTCAGGAAGGTGAACTCTTTAAAAATACTATTGTATACTTTATAGATTCTCAGGTTTATGGAGATTATATATTGCAGAAGTTTTAAAGCTTCCTCGCCATCATCTAGCTCAGTACCTGTAGTGATGAATACACATTTATCATCACCTCCTCATAGGAAAATAACACCAGAAGCACCAAACATTTACTGCATAGGCTGCACATTCTCACCAAACACAATAACCCATCATAAGTTTGTATTCTTCAGAGTTCAGATGTATTTTTTTTTGTATCTTGTGCCAAATTTGAGTGCCATTTTCTATTTTTATTTCATTGTTGTTGCCTCATTCAAGTCACCACTGAAGGTTTGCAATACAGAAATGTTATTTTCTACCTGAAAACTGTACAATCATTGAAAACTAGCTGTTTCTTGTATCTGGTACAGTATTTTACCAGAAGTGTTTAGCATTATATGGGTCTTACTACAGTATAAACGTGTTTTTGTTACACACATTTCCATATCTGTGTAGTCTAGATAAATACTCAATACTGAATTTGTTCAGGGGTATGTGCAATGACAGATCCATAGAGGCATTATTCAATAGAAGTACAATATCAGAGTTATTAAACAATGTTGAACAGTTGTGACTGTCTGTGAAGTAATTGCTCGTTAGCTGCGGGAATTGTGCGGGGTGCTGCAGGGTGGAGAGCTGGTTCACACACAAAGCTGTGCACACACACATCAACACTGAAGGTCAAACTGACCACACACTCACATCACATCACATATTTCCCCGGGCCAATGTTCCAACAGTCCGGGTACAGCTGTTGTGGATGGGGACGTGGGCATATGCCCCTTTGTGATTGGCTGGTGGTGTAATGATGTAAAACTGCCCTTCACCCTGATGGAGCCGAGATGTAGTAAAAGCAGGGAGAAGTGGAAATAGGTGGGGGGTGGTTCTGGGTTTTGTCCATTTGAGTGGTGCTTATTTTTCAAAGTCTAACAGTAACAAAAAGTGCACGGTGAAATAAGTGCAGCAAACTCGCCCACAAGTATTCCTGGATTTATTTTAGTTCAAAGTGTAGCATGTAATACACTCTTCCTGTCGCAGCCACACGAAGCAGAGTGACAGAGGGCCAGAAAAAATAATCCCAGTGTGGCAAAGCTGTGTTGGAGCACAGCAACCAGTAAAACAGGAGATACTGCTGAGAGAGTGAAAGCAGGCAAGAGACGTGACTCATGGATATTTAACCACCAATACACAGAAGTACATGGGTGTGTGTGATCTTTGGGTGTTGGCAAAAACACAGGTCCATCTGCTAGCATTTATCACATTCACAAAGACTACACATAATCATAATTTCGAGATTATTAGTCATTATTTCGAGCATTATTTTGTTTCTTATTATAATGACTCATAAGCTCCTTTTTCATGGGCTTCCATATAAACACTGATAGTTGTGCAGGTTGTCAAAATATGTCAAAGCTACTTCCCTGAGCTTCCTCATAGAAGCATCCAGGGCTATGAAAGTATGTACGTTTTTAGATGGTAAATCTTTTTTAATAGAGTTAAATTTGAATGCAAAATTTATCATACAGTGTTTTATACACAGGGAGACACAATAATGCTTGTTTTGCTCAAATGTTGTGCTGCATTTTCAGGCCCAGCGCTGCTTTGCCGTGGAACTCCCCTGTCCAAACCAGTCCCTGTGTGTCAGTGAACGCCCCGTCTCCCTCCAACCTAGAACACACCAGTTAAAAATCAGATCAAAAATCTGACATTTAATACAACTGAATGTCCCAAAAGTAAAACAAAATAGTGAAACATTTAATTATTTAGCTTCAAAACAACGGATTGATGTGGAAAAAAATGTTATATCCAACTTTGAAACTGTCTGAGGGGAAATTTAAAAGAAATATTGTGAATGTCAGAGTTTAAGTGGTTGATATATTAAATATTATATGTGGGAAATGGCATATTAAGGCATAGTTCACCCAAAAGTCAAAAATACATATTTTTCCTGTTACCTGCAGTGCTATCTATCAATCTGGATTGTGGTGATTTGGTGTGAGTTGCAGAGTGTTGGAGATATCAGCTATAGAGATGTCTGCCTTCTCTCCAATATAATGGATCTAGATGGCACTCAGCTTGTGGTGCTCAAAGTGCCAAAAAATACATTTGAAAAAGTCAACAGCATTGTCTCTTTCCAGAAATCATGACCCAGTTACTCAAGATATCCACAGACCTTTTTGTCAGCAGTTTCATGTAGGAACTATTTTCTTTCTGCTGAACTACACCCTTCAACCGTATTACTGTACAGAAGGAAGTGTGCATCTACTCATGGACGAGAGCCAAAACAAGATGTAAACATTAATGGCATCCCCTTTGGCTGTGCTGTAACGTTAGCTAGCTCAGTGGTGCTAGGTGAGCTAGCAGTAGATGCACACTTCCTTCTGTGCGGTGATGCGGTTAATGGGTGTAGCTCAGTAAAAAGAGAATAGTTCCTACACGAAAACTGTTCACAACAAGGTCTGTGGATTATCTTGAGTAACCAGGTCATGATTTCTGTAAAGAGACATTGCTGCTGAGTTCTTCAAATGTATTTTTTTTGGCATTTTGAGCACCGCAAGCATGTGTGCCATCTAGTTCCATTATATTCAGGAGGAGGCATCTCTGCGACCTATATCTCCAACACGCTGCAACTCACCCCAAAACAGTCTAGACTAATAAACAGCACCACAGGTAGGAGGAAAAAATATGTGTTTCTTATTTTGGGGTTAACTGCCCCTTTTAAGGTGCACTAAACCACTAATTACTTTGAGACTGTTCAACTGGAGTCTTGCTGCTTTATTCTGGTTATAAAAGAATCTGAACCACTGCTCATCAATTAGACTGCAACCCTACAGTATATTTATTTGGAAGCTCCTAAAGGACACAGCTCTTTCCAGAAAACATTAAAGGAATGACACACTAGGTGCCAAAAATGTGTTGTTTTTTACCTGTTCATGTGAAAATGACCTTTGTAAGTAGAGCCGTCTGGGAAAGTATATGTCCCTGTGCCATGGTACATGTTGTCTTTGAACTCTCCTTCATAGAGTGCTCCAGAGGGATGCTGCAGGGTCCCTCTGCCGTGCATCTGTGTGGGACGGAAAGCAAGCATGTATAACTAACCACAGAGCAAATACAGTGTTTAGTAACAGACATCAGAAGAAGGAAACGTACACACAGAGTAAATACATACTTTGTCTTCATGCCACTCTCCAGTGTATATGATTCCACCTGCTGAGGTGTGTTTACCACTGCCACTCCTCATCATCACCCCTGATGCAGTCATGCTGCACTCCCCCTCTGTGGAGAGCAGACGAGAGATTGACACAGACCTACCAGGCAGTAATTACAGTATATTGAACAAACATTTTAACATAACACTTTTGCCCCATTTTCACAGTTTTAAGTTAAAGATCTAAGACTTTTTATGTACTTAATAGATTCGTTTCTCTCAAATTCTGGTCGCAATTTTGTTAAAATCTGTGTTAGTGAGCACTTCAAGATGCTTATTAAACAGCATCATTACTACACGTGTGCCTTCAGATGGTCATAATTAAACACCCCTCTGAAATGTGAAGTTTGATCACACAACACAGAACCGCACGTCCAAAGTTTTGAGGAGGTGTGCCATTGGTATGCTGTTTGCAGGAATGTCCACCAGACCGATGTTGTTTCTGTGAATTTGGCACTACATCCAACCAACATGTAACCACGCCAGCCCAGGACCTCCACATCCAGCGTCACCTGCAAGAACGTCTGAGACCAGCCACCCAAACAGCCGTTGCAACACTTGGTTTGCACAAACCATCAGAAACGGTCTCAGGGAGGCTCATCTGTGTTTTCATCGTCCTCACCAGGGTCTTGCTCTAACAGAAGTTCATTGTCTTAACTGACTTATGCAGCTGTGAGGCTGACTGGAAGTACTGCCAAGTACTGCAAGTGGTATTGTGTTAAGTGATCACACTGCACATTTTAGAGTGGCCTTTTATTGTGGCCATCCCAAGGCATACCTGTGTAGTAATTATGCTGTCCGACAAAGGTTGTGAGGATGGTTGGATGTACCGCCAAAGTCATGGAACGACATTGGAGACATCTTATGGTCATGAAATGAACATTAAGTTCACAGGCAACAGCTCTGGTGGACATTCCTGCACTTAGTGTCCTTTTATTGTGACCATCGCAAGGCATACACTGAGTGAATTAAAAAGATCTTTAACTTAGACTTGTGCAAAATGGGAGCAAAAACAAAAGTGTTGCGTTTAAATTCTTGTTCAGTGCATCTATTGAAGGGACAACTGGTTTGTCCTAGTGTTGCTGTACCCAAAGCAGAACATGACTCACAGGTGTATTCAACTAACATTGCTTTCATTTATGCATATTTGTATAGCATAATGTATAGTAGTACTTGGCTATGATAAATAATACAGTATAATAAGTAGGGACCCCAGACGCCCTACCCCCCAAACTCCATGGCCACGGCCTTGCAGACCTATGTAATTGTGATGAGAAACTCACCATATCTGTCCCCATTTAGGAAAATGTAGGATGCCTTTATAGGTCCTACCCCTGTAAACAAAGAGACATATTCATCTCAAACACCTTATATGTCAGATTCAACTTTGCAGGTAGGCTATGGAACTTGAAATGTACCTTGAGTTTTTAAAGAATCACTTTCCTTCTTGTCTGAAAGTGAAAACGACACAAAATTAGACAGCAGACAAGAAAACAGAAGGAGCTGTGTGTGTGTGAGCTGTGTGTAAGAAAGCATCACAATCACATTCACACCCCACCAGACATCCGCGACAGCTTCACCCAGCTGGCAGATGGTTGTCAGAACCGACAGGAAACGCTGTGAACCGGCCAGATAGGAATGTGGGAAGCCAGGAACTCTTTTACAAAGTTGTGAAAATGACCTGAGAAAACTCCGGGCTATATTTGTTCAGTACATAATCCTAAAATAAACAGTCTGGGCTACTCTAAAATAACCTGTCAGCTCTGTGTGGTGCAGGCAGCACGACGCAAACTGCAGTTGCCATGGTTACAAGATTTAGTACAGACCTAACGTTAGCTTCTAAAAAGTGTTTTGTTTTTTTTAAATACAGTTACAGTAGTTTAATCATATATATATCGCCTTTAACAGCCTACAGACATTTTCTAAATAATACTTTTACATGAAGTAACTTCAGACGTTACCGGACACCGGAAATGAACTTTGAACTCTGAGTTTCGGCCAATGGAGGAGATGCAGGCTACCGGTGGTTGGAACAGCTGGCTATGGTTTGTCAATACTTGTTTTGAAAGTTTTGTTTTTTAAGTACTTTTGTACTTTATCGTTTCTGGTATACTTTCATATGTAGTCAAGGCATTCTTAATCATTTAAACCTCTCGAGTTGACATGTGAGAAAGCTTCTCTCCGCTAGCGTTAGCTTGTTATATCAGAAGTGCTAGCGGTTAGCTTGTTAGCTAGCCGAAGCTTTATACACTTTACTGACTGACTTGCCACACTACAAGACGCCACTTTATCGATACCAGTTATACCCTGTTTCTTTGTAACTTGCTAATAAAATACATTGTCAGACAGTGGGGCGCGGAGTTCAGTTAAATGGTCATCGCCCTGGTTGGGTTGTTAAGTCTGTACGCATTGATTGCATAATTGTAGCCACCAGCGCAGTGTGTGTCAGCCACCATCTCATTGCTCGCACTTGAACTGAAGTGCCACAATGAGCCACCCCACAGCTATGTGCGACTCTGTGCGCTGCAGTGGATGTACAGTGGCTGTCTGCGCTGCCCGGGTCCGCAACTAGAAGCTCTCTCTGGTGTATCCAGGATTACTACTCGCAGGGCTGCGAGGATTTATTCAAACTACTATATGTGTTTTGCGTCTCTCTTCACAGATTGTTTGCTGCTATGAAAGGACATTAATTGAATGTGAGTATACTGTGGGATTATAGCTGTGTATTTTAGGCAGACCATGATGTGTTGGTGGTGATACTCTGAAGCTAGACTGCTTTAAATATATTCCCTGTGATGAAACTGTTTATGTGTGTTTTAACAGAGAAATGAATGCAAGGAGAAGAGGTGGGAAGCCAAACAGAGGAGGGGGGAAATTTAACAAGCCGAGAGGAGGTGGTGGAGGAGGAGGCGGAGGTGGAGGTGGAAGTAGGAAAGGAGGAGCCGGTTGCTGGGATGACGGTGATGATTTCTCCCTTGATTTTGGACCCTCTCGTCCCAGCAGGTATGCATTCACAGCAAAGGAATTCATTATCACATTTAAATTTTTTCACAGTTTGCTAATTTTCTGCTGACGTCCTCTATCACCCTAATCTCTCCTGTTCCTCTGTCTCTCTCTGTTTACCTGGCTTTGCCTCCAGACCTGGCAAAGGACGAGGCAGCAGCAGCGGCAGCCGCGGTGGCAGGGATGGAGGTCGAGGACGGGGAGGTAGAGATCGTGACAGGGATGGCAGAGGCAGTGGGAAGAGCAGTGGCAAAGCTCTCCCAAGGTCTCTGGCAAGGACAAGACCAAGCCCAAAGACAGGTGACGGCATCAAGCCGGAGATGAGCAGCATGCCCTTGCAGAGGATCTTCATGACTAATGAGAACCAAGAACAACTCAAGGAGCTGCTGCGGAATCTGCAGTCCCAGGACTTTGATGAGCCATATGAGTAAGAACATCTACTAAATATACCAATCACATTCTAGATGTCCCTTTTCTGTGTGAAGAGTATAAATGTAATGCTAGGAAATGTTTCAACTAAGAGATGTTTTTATCATCTGCTCTGCCAGTGAATCTGGTTCAGACTATTCTGGGGGAGAAGAGGATGAGGTGGAAGTTGATGAGTTGGACCACCGAGAGGATGGCCAGTTTTGGGCCACTAATGACGACCCTGTGGAGAGGGCAGAGAGCCCAGCATATGAGACAGAGTCTGATGATGAACGGCCCACCCCTGAACCTATCATCTCCTTATTTGCCATAGGAAAACTCTGCAGGTGATGTACAGATTTGTTTATTTTGGAGCTGACATTTGTCCTGCATTTGATATAAAGCCAGTGTTTTTAATGCTGTGCTATCAGGAACCTAAAATATTAAGTTAGATGAATATTTATGTTGTTTTCTAACCTTTTGTTTTCTCCTCTCCTTTTTAAAGGTATGGGTTTGACAGGGAGCGTGGCAAACAGGCATTGGAGTCTGGTGGAGGGGAATTCGGGGCCACTTTGGAACAGCTCCTCCAGCAGGTTTTCAGTGAGCGCTACGGCCAGAAAGCACTTTCTCCTGATGGCCTTGAGGGGGTGCCTATGGATGAGTGTCTGAGCCAGAGGCAGGAGGAATCTCTAGCTCTATGTGCCATTTACGGGGAGCGCTTCAGTGAGCGCATTGCCAACGCAGTCTGGACAGTAACCCTCGACCTCTCATTTCTCTCAGACAATGCTGCAAAGAATGGCAGGCAAGACGGGAGTCGTGGGGGCGGAGGTGCTGTTAACACCCGTGATGTCTGCCGATTCTACTTGAGAGGGCAGGGCTGCCGTTTTGGGGACAAATGCAAGTTTAAGCACCAGCTCGTCACTACAGGGAGATCTGGGGCCAGTTCCCCAGACCTGAACAGCCCTAGCCAGCCTGGCTTCAGCAGCTCTTCTCCTCCTGAGTATGAACTAGAGATTCGTTTCCCCAAAGGAAACCGTTACCCGTTTCAGGCACCAATAGTTGCCTTCAGCACCACAGATGAATCTGTCGGAGCCGCAGGGAGGCTCAGCGTGACTGAGAGATTGTACGGAGAAGCATTGGCTGCTGCGTCGAGCAACGAGCCTGTTGTTTACACTCTGATCACCTTATGTGAGGATGAAACTACCATGAAGAGACTGCTGGCTGTCACTCATCACAAATACAGCACGCCCCCACCTGTTGTGGCACCTCCTCCACCCTCTTTTGCTGTGGCAAAGAGTAAGAATGTGAGGAGCAATGCCTCTGAGGAAAACAGGAGTAGTAACAGCAAAAGGACTGCTCCACCTACCAACCAGAGACCTGCAGATTGTGAGTCAATATTTACTTCATATTTTTTATATTATTATCTCTATTTTCACCACATAGATTTTAGTATTTATGCTTATATAAGTTGAATCCCACCACTGTTTCAAAGTGAAAGAGGCAGAAGAGGCAGAGTCTCCAGATGAAAGGGACGAAGACGACGAGGACGAGGCTGTTCCAGTCGAGAGTGAGAGTTACGTCAGTCTGAGGAAGAGGATGGTGAATAAGCACAACCCGAAGATAGACAACCTGCTGAAAGAAAATGGCAAGCTGTGCAGAGAGTTTAAGAAGAAACTGGTAAAAGAAGACTGATCTCGTCATATTTATATCTTACTTGACATTCTCTCCAAGGTGATGCATGTAATTTAATAAACTGCTGTTCTTCCATCCCTCTGTTCAAACAGTCTTCCGGGCGGTTCAGGTCCATGTTGGAGGAGAGGAGGAAACTGCCGGCTTGGCAAGAAAAAGAAAACATCCTCGAACTGCTAGGCCAGTGTCAGGTGCTGGTTGTCAGCGGGATGACTGGGTGAGTCACACAGGGCTGCATGAAGTGTTGGCATTCCCAGAGATTTAAAAGGGTGAAATGATACTTATGAAAGACAATGGTGAATGGAAAATTTGAAGTGGTTTCATGTATTGTAAATTGACTGTGGTGCTAGATTCTGGTCCTCAGCACAATTTGAAGTGATTATAAGGTGACTAAATCCACATTTTACCACCAAGCTGAGTGTCATCTAGTTCCATTATATTAGAGAGAAGGCAGACATCTATACAGCTGATATCTCCAACACTCTGCAACTCACACCAAAGCAATCTAGACTGAAAAATAGCACTACGGATAACATTGAAAATATGTATTTTTTATTTTGGTGTGAACTGTCCCTTTAATGTTTATTTTCCGATACTCTTGTACAGGTGTGGTAAGACCACTCAAATCCCTCAGTTCATTCTGGATTCCTCATTAGACGGTCCAGCGGAGCAGGTGGTCAACATCATCTGTACTCAGCCACGCCGCATCTCTGCCATCTCTGTGGCCCAGAGAGTGGCACAGGAGCGTGCAGAGAGTCTGGGACACTCAGTGGGCTATCAGATCCGTTTGGAGAGTGTTAGGGTAAGGGCACATTTGATATGCACATCTAGTATGCAGCATTAAGGACTCATGTGCAACATATTTGTTAAGTATATGTAGCTCTTTAATCACTGAGTGCTCTCTTTTGTCAGTCGTCTTCCACCAGACTGCTGTACTGCACCACGGGCGTGTTGCTGAGGAGACTGGAGGGCGAAGCAGACCTGAAAGGCGTCACACATGTTATTGTAGATGAGGTGCATGAGCGAACGGAGGAGAGGTGAGATTATGCAGATCACTCGCTCATGGTGCAGAAAGTTTACATGTACACTTTCCTTCATGCATTGTTTCGCTAAATAAGGTAAATCTTCTGTCTTCTCTTTGTCAGTGACTTCTTGCTGTTGGTGTTAAAAGACCTAATAATGCAGAGACCGGACCTGAAGGTCATTCTGATGAGTGCCACACTTAATGCCAACCTCTTCTCTGAGTATTATTACAACTGCCCCACTGTCCACATACCAGGTAAGTAGCTAGTGTGACTCTGTCATACATGATAGGCACCTCATTCCATAGATTGTTTTCCCTCCACTAAGTGAATCATTTTCATTTCAGGCCGCACTTTTCCCGTCGACCAGTTTTTCCTTGAAGATGCCATCGCTAAAACCCAGTAAGTACATCCTCCTTCACCCAGAAAATATTTAATCAAACGCTACTGATGAATATTTTTAATTTTTTTTTCATTAAATGTGTAAGGATTTGTTTCTTGCACCGTCAAGTCAATTTTCTTTATTTTCCCAGCTACGTCATTGAGGATGGCAGCCCCTACATGCGCTCAGGGAAACAGAATCAGTCTTCCACAAGTGGACGAGGTAGCAAAGGAGACCCGAGGGACATGGTGGACGACTTGGGCGACGACATGTGGAACTTCATGTCTTTCTGTAAGAAGGACTTTGTCAAAGACTCCATTCCAGACCAGCAGCTCAGCCTGCAGGATCTCACCATCAGATACAAAGGTGAGTTATGAACGTGTTTCAAAAACTGAACTGATTTGTTTTTATGGGTTCTTAAACATCTTCTTATCCAGATAATCTGTTGCTGCCTGTTAGTGCATTAATATTACACTTTGTTTTGCTGTTGATGCAGATGCTAAGAAGTCTGTGGTGAAGACCATGGCTGCCATGGACCTGGACAAGATCAACATGGACCTGGTGGAGAACCTGCTGGAGTGGATTGTGGATGGAAAACATGACTACCCTCCAGGTAATAATCACCCATGTGTACTCCAGTTGAGGTGAATTCAACACTCTTTGGATGTGTCAGTGTGGACTTTGTTGGTGTAACCTTTGGGTTTTTGTGTCCAGGTGCAGTGCTTGTGTTTATGCCAGGCCTGGCTGAGATCAAGATGCTGTATGAGCAGCTCAGGTCCAACAGAATGTTCAACAACAGAGGTGCAAAAAGGTCTGTGTATAAAGTCGTTCAGTCCTTGCTGTTGGCAGTGTTAATGAAGGTTTAAATTCATACTCTGTTTTTTTTATCTTATTTTCTCTCTTTCCTGGGGCAAATGTGAGTTCATTAATCCCTATAAATCCCCCAAATGGAGACCATGCAGTCCTTAGCTGACCACAGGATTTTCACCGATGCAATTTTGTCATGTGTGCTCTATTTCTACCAAAAACTTGTCTTATTGAAATCTTTCAAGTTTTTCAAGCTATAAATATTTATAACTATGTTTACATTTCTGTATAATCACCTGAAAGTAAGAATTGTTATATTTGTTACCTTAGAATGAGCTGTTTATATCTTTATATGGAGCAGGTCTTCCACCAATTCCAACATGTTGTTCCAACAGTAGCCCAGACTGGACAAATTAAGCACTGGCTCTAGAGCATGGGTGTCAAACATACAGCCTGAGGGCCAGAACCAGCCCGCCAAAGGGTCCAATCTGGCCCACTGTATGGCTTTGCACACCTTTATATTGAAGCAGGTTAATGAGTATCCTACTTCATGTAGATGCTGCTTCAGAGGTTTTTTCACCTTGACTACAGCTCTCTGAAAAACAATGAACACTTATTGTGGTTATATTTAAATATATTGAACATTGTGCAAAATATTGTGAATCAGCAGCTTTGGTAGAAAAGATTTAGTATCAGACTTCAATTTTAAAACTTTTGGTGGAACCCTGTTGCTAAAGTACAGCCAAAAGTTTAGATATGTAAATGGTTTGTGAGGCAGAACTTAACCTGCTTTGTCGATAGCTTCCTATTTAGTTTGGTGTGGTGATGCCAGCATTACTGCAAAAGAGTGGAAACATATGGAAATGTAACGACAGCGAGTCGTAGACTGACTGAATGTGGAAAAACTGAGACATAATGTTGAAATTGCACTTTTATTTTAAGATATCTCAGGCTGTTCATAATCTGTTATTAAATAGATACATGTTTTTAAAATGTACTTGTACTTTACACTAAAAGAAAATGAAAAATTTGAAGGTTGTTATTATTTTTGAGGTTATTCTATGGTGGTGTTATTGGTCCGACCCACCTGAGATCAAATATGGCTGAATAAGGCCCATGAACTAAAATGAGGCCACTCTCCTACACGCTCGGCTTGTGGGCGAAGTGTCAGTTGGTTGCAGTCTGCAACCTCACCACTAGATGATGCTAAATCCCCCACATGGGACCCTTAAAGAGTTGGTACATTGTGGGAAGAAAATCATATCATTAGAGGGCCAAAATTGGAATT
The DNA here is from genome assembly GCF_041903045.1 of Epinephelus lanceolatus. Classification (NCBI taxonomy): domain Eukaryota; kingdom Metazoa; phylum Chordata; class Actinopteri; order Perciformes; family Serranidae; genus Epinephelus; species Epinephelus lanceolatus. The sequence continues at coordinate 25,017,672 of NC_135756.1, forward strand.
ATGATGGAAAAACAAGGTCTGCACACTAGACTGTGATCCCATAGATATTTAATTGAATTTCCACCGAGGTGACGTTTCCAGCTTCATGCTCTTCATCACACTGATGAAGGTCCTGGAATCAAGTTTCTTTTTATTACTTTTTATAATTTGCATCCAAAGACAGGGAAATCCTGATGCTGTTAATACATGTGGATAAAATAATGTATGTTTTATGTTACAGATTCATTATTATAGTATTGTACAAAATGTATTGTCTGTGGTATTGGGATGTAACATTTTTTTTTTTACCAGATGGTTATTATTAAATGGGTGAACACTCTACTGGTCAAATACTTAATGTGTATGTATTCCCCCTCATTAGATGTGAGGTGTACCCACTCCACTCAACCTTGTCCAATGAGGAGCAGCAGGCAGTTTTCAGCCGGCCCCCAGAGGGTGTCACAAAGATTATCATCTCCACCAACATCGCAGAGACCTCTGTAACCATCGACGACGTGGTATATGTCATTGACTCTGGCAAAATGAAGGAGAAAAGGTAACCTCATGTTTAGCTAAAGATAACAGATGTTATGCAGGATAAACACTGTGTACATTTTTGCATTTTAGAAAATAATGGTTGTGAATTTTACCACATTTTTGTTGCCACACACAATCAAACATACACACATTTAAGAATCTGCTTTAATTCAGGGAGTACTAGGATAGAGTTTTATTTTAGAATCCACATTTCTCATTTCTTCTTGGTTATATTCTTAGGTATGATGCGACTAAAAGCATGGAGAGCCTGGAGGACTCGTGGGTTTCTCGTGCCAACGCTCTGCAGAGGAAGGGTCGAGCAGGTCGAGTGGCCTCGGGGGTCTGCTTCCACCTCTTCACCAGCCACTGCTTCCAACACCAGCTGGCTGAGCAACAGCTGCCTGAGATCCAGAGAGTGCCTCTGGAGCAGCTCTGCCTCCGGTAGATCCATCTGTTTGCTCTTTGCACAGTGCCAAACTGCTCTGTTGTCTCTTAAATGCAAATAACAGAGGTTAATGTATGAGATGGATGTTGGGCGTTATGCTTGGAAGTGGAGGGGAAACTGGTTTACTGGGATTACTGGGCTGGGCTTTGTCCAGTAGAGGATCTTCCTGTAGCACCATGTCAGATAACACATTGCTCATATTTACCATTTCCCTCTCTCTGCTACAGAATCAAAATCCTGGATGTGTTTGCCGAGCGGACGCTGGAGTCTGTCTTCTCCCGGCTCATCGAGCCCCCGGCTATGGGAAGCTTGGACGCAGCCAAGCAGCGCCTACAGGACCTCGGAGCTCTGACTGCAGATGAGAAACTGACCCCGCTGGGCTACCACCTGGCCTGCCTGCCCGTTGACGTGCGCATTGGGAAACTCATGCTGTTCGGGGCCATCTTTCGCTGCCTCGACCCAGCGCTCACCATCGCGGCCAGTCTGGCCTTCAAATCACCATTTGTAAGCAAGCGCTCGGCACTGTTGGGAGACCATATGTGTCTCTCTCTCTGGCATCACAGAGCTGATTCAGTATCTGTGCTTATTTTTTTTAGACAGAGAAAAAAAGTGTCCTCTATAGAAATACTTTATGTACTTGGTCCCCTGTCTGTGTTCCAGGTGTCTCCCTGGGATCACCGGGAAGAAGCCAATGAGAAGAAACTGGCCTTTGCCGTTGCCAGTAGCGACCATCTAGCTTTGTTACAAGCATACAAGGCACTGATTCACTTTCTTTCACTTCACTTTTCTCTGTGGAAAAAGCTATATGCAGTCAGGTCCATAATTATTTGGACAATGATACAGTTGTTGTCATTTTGGCTCTGTACACCACCACAGTGGGTTTTAAATGAAACAATGAATACGTGCTTAAAGTGCAGACTCTCAGCTTTCATTTAAGGCTTTTTTCAAAAATGTAGTATGAACCATGTAGGAATTACAACCATTTCTTCACACAGTCCCCCGACTTTAAGGGCTCATAAGTATTTGGACAAACTAACATAATCATCAATTAAACAGTCAGTTTTAATACTTGGTTGCAAATCCTTTACAGTCAATGACTGCCTGAAGTGTTGGACACATAGGCATCATCAGATGCTGGGTTTCTTCCCTGGTGATGCTCTGCCAGCCCTTTACTGCAGCCGTCTGCACTTCCTGCTTGTGTTTTGGGTCTTTTGCCCTCAGTTTTGGCTTCAGCAAGAGAAACGCATGCTCAGTTGGATTCAGGTCAGATGATATGACTTGGCCATTGCAGAACATTCCACTTCTTTGCCTTAAAAATGTCTTTGGTTGCTTTTGCAGTATGCTTCAGGTCAATGTCCAACTGCACTGTGAAGCATCGTCCAATGAGTTTTGAAGCATTTGGTTGAATCTGAGCAGATAATGGTGCCCCAAACACTTCAGCTTTCATCCTGCTGCTCTTGTAAGCAAGACAAGACTTCACTAGAATAAATACAGAGAGTTTATCACAAGATGCAAACCGTTGGTTAGCCTTAAAAATGGAAGGCCAGATTAGAGTTTGTCAAAAACCATCTAAAAAGCCTGTACAGTTGTGGAACAGCATACTATGGACAGATAAAACAAAGATCAACTACCAGAATGATGGGAAAACAAGAGAAGGAAGAAGGGAAGGAACTGCTCATGATCCAAAGCACACCACCTCATCAGTGAAGCATGGTGGAGGTACTGTTATGTCATGGCCATGTATGGCTGCCAGTGGAACTGGTTCTCTTGTATTTATTGATGATGTGACTGCTGAGAAGAGCAGCAGGATGAATTCTGAAGTGTTTGGGGCTTCATTATCTGCTCAGATTCAACCAAATGCTTCAAAACTCATTGGACGATGCTTCACAGTGCAGTTGGACATTGACCTGAAGCATACTGCAAAAGCAACCAAAGTCATTTTTAAGGCAAAGAAGTGGAATGTTCTGCAATGGCCAAGTCATATCATCTGACCTGAATCCAACTGAGCATGCGTTTCTCTTGCTGAAGCCAAAACTGAGGGCAAAAGACCCAAAACACAAGCAGGAAGTGCAGACGGCTGCAGTAAAGGGCTGGCAGAGCATCACCAGGGAAGAAACCCAGGATCTGATGATGCCTATGTGTCCAACACTTCAGGCAGTCATTGACTGTAAAGGATTTGCAACCAAGTATTAAAACTGACTGTTTAATTGATGATTATGTTAGTTTGTCCAAATACTTATGAGCCCTTAAAGTCGGGGGACTGTGTGAAGAAATGGTTGTCATTCCTACACGGTTCATACTACATTTTTGAAAAAAGCCTTAAATGAAAGCTGAGAGTCTGCACTTTAAGCACGTATTCATTGTTTCATTTAAAACCCATTGTGGTGGTGTACAGAGCCAAAATGATGACAACTGTATCATTGTCCAAATAATTATGGACCTGACTGTATGTATGTGTACATGTTGACGTAGCTGATCAAATGATAGACGTGATGGATTTCTGTCACTTGCAGGGATGGTGCTGTGCTGCAAAGAATGGCAACCAGGCCGGCTACCTTTACTGCAGGGAGAACTTTCTGTCTTGGCGAGGCTTGCAGGTGAGGCAGTGCTGTCTGAGGCGCTCTGATCCATTCTCTTCCACAGCTTTTCCCATGTCATACGTGTCTTAATAAATGTCTGTGGTGACGTGTGCAGGAGATCGCCAGTCTGAAGAGACAGTTTGCTGAGCTGCTCTCTGACATTGGCTTCATCAAGGAGGGACTGAGAGCCAGGGTTATAGAGCGCATGTGCTCTAAAGGCACAGATGGTGTTCTGGAGGCGACCGGCCCCGAGGTAACACAGACGCACACACACACACATACACGCATTGTAGTGCTAGTGTTGTATTTGTTGCTCCAATATGATTATAACGATAAGCAATGATACATTTAATTTCTTTTCAGGCTAACTTGAACTCAGACAACATAAAGCTGATGTCCGCCATGCTTTGTGCTGCCCTCTATCCCAATGTGGTCCAGGTATATATATGTATATAAATTCTCTCTATACACTAGCTTCAGTTTCTTTCACCCATCACGAAGTATAAAACTGTCTGAGGCCCGTTATCTCTATTTGCCTTCATTCACACTCCTGTGTTTGATTTTGTCTCAGGTCCGAGCTCCTCAGGGGAATTACAAGATGACCAGCAAAGGAGCGATGAAGATGCAGCCCAAAGCCAACGAGCTCCGCTTCATGACCAAGAACGATGGCTGCGTCCACGTGCACCCGTCATCTGTCAACTACACTGTGAGATAAAAGAGAGAAGATGTGGTCCTGTATTCAGCAACTGGTTCAAATGACAAGCCCCTCTGAGACTCTTCTTTGTGCTCCAGGTTCGCCACTACAACAGCCCCTACCTGGTTTACCACGAGAAGGTGAAGACGAGCCGCGTCTTCATCAGGGACTGCAGCATGGTGTCTGTCTACCCGCTGGTGCTGTTCGGAGGCGGACAGGTCAACGTGGAGCTGCACAAGGGAGAGTTTGTTATCTCGCTGGACGATGGATGGATCCGATTTGCTGCTGCTTCTCATCAGGTCAGAGATAAGAGAACACAGAGACGTAATCGTTTAAAATATCTCTAAAAGTGTCCTTGCAGATATCGTTTTTAGTTTAAAAAGTACAAACGCAGATATTTTGATGACAAATAAGCATGACTTAGAACATTATTAAACTGTTTCTAAAGTTCTCTAATATGCTTAAAAGATTTAACAGGATTTTTCAAGGACTCCAAAGAAAACAAGTCACATAAAATCACAGTAATTAGCATAATTATAATCAAAATAGCATTTTACATTCTTTTATGTATTGTTTAGATTGTATTTATAGCAGAGGTGTGGACTTGAGTCACAAATTTGATGACTTGACAAAATAAAAATAATGAAAAAACAGACTTGCAACTGGACTTTGTCACCAGTCACTTTAACCAGTGACTGGTGACTTCAGTTGGATGTTTCTTTACTTGAAAAAACTTGATTCATTCCTCCAAGCCCAAAGATTAGGTAGTATGTTATTCATTTCCTGAATCAACTAACATTAAGGCTAATTATACCCAGCTAGTCCGCACTTAATTCCCCAGATCCACTTCGAATCAATCCGATAGCATCCAGAACCATGAAGAACTAACATTATGCACTAGTAGTTGTGGAAAAAAATGCTACCAAAGATAATTTTGTTAGTGGTGGTCAACAAAGTGGTCAACAAAAAAATTGCTGCATACAAAATGTGCAGGTTGAAAATTACAGACGGAAACAACCTCTAACTACGATTTACATTTGAAATTGCTCAGAGAACGGTAACATGAGGCTAATGCTTTGCTAACATTAGCTTAACGGCTAAGTTACTTTTCAACAAACTTGTTTTACCAAACAGCATAATTTAAAAGAATTCATTCAGTCGGGTAAATCATGGTCATTAGTGGTCACTGCTGGTTTAAATAAGCGATAGAACAATCTTAATGCTACATTTAGGGAGGCAAAACCTCTGCTCTGATGGAAGCATCTGAAACTCAACATGGATGAAATGTTGAGAGTCTGAGACAACAGACTGAGCTTTATAGGTGACCCTCTCTTCATACAGATGCTGTAGGTTATTAAAAGTAACACCAGTGATCTTGCAGCACAACTTGACAGCTTTTTCCAACTTGATCCTCATGATTGTCCTATCTACATCAAAACTCTTCAGCTTCCTTAAATACAGTAGCAATAAAAGAACATTGAAACAACTGAAAATGCACCAAATTACTGTATAAGGCAAATGAACTCTGTAAATGTGTGTGTGCTCATGTGTGTGTGTGCTCAGGTGGCTGAGCTGGTGAAGGAGCTGCGCTGGGAGCTGGACCAGCTGCTGGAGGACAAAATCAGGAACCCAAGCATGGACCTGTGCAGCTGCCCCCGTGGCTCCCGCATCATCCACATGATAGTCCACCTCATCTCGACACAGTAGCTCTGCTACTTAGCACCTCCTTTCAACCTTTATTGTCACCATCAAGTGCTTACATGCATGACGCTCTGCAGTTCAAATGTCTGCATCACTGCCACTAAGTGATTTTGATAACATTTTATTAGGGAGAAATCGGGGTTAACAACCCTGAAACTGGGTAAGATTTGTTTTATATCTCTCAGAGACAGATCAGCAGGGCACATACTGAGGTTGAAGTGAGGTTGAAGTGCTGCTGCCACCTGACACTTTATCATAACTATCAGTTTACATGGAAACAAAGGTGTTATTGTGTTGCTGCACTGGAGGCTCTTTCAAAGCAAATTCTGCCCTCAAAGGGAAAAAAGCTCTATGCAGGTGATCCACAAACCTCCGTCATTGTTAAAGCTGGAATAAAAAGCGCTTCTCGCTATTTTTACAAGTCTTATTTTGACAATTATGAAATGCAACCATAGAAAGGTCTTGTCTTGATGCCACACTACTGTATGAGCAGTAAACTGGCACACGGTTGATTGTTGAATTTGATGTCAGATATAATTTGTATACAGTGCATTTTTATTTTGGGTTGTGTGTCTCGCTCACAACTGAGAAGTGTCTTGGGTCCATATTGGATTTCCTACGCTCATAGTGACTTGTTATGGTTGTGAATATTTATTTGTCTTGCATGACTGAGAGATCCAAGAGCTTCTGCATGGTATTCGGCTGTTTTACACTCACTGAATGTATTTAAACGCAAGTGATGTCAAAACTACACTTTCACAATGTGAATGCAAGGGCTTTTTAAATCAGGAGTATTTGGTGAGAATTGCCAAAGAATTTAAAAGCTTTTTGTCTTAACAAGCGATGAATTCCACTGCACTAAAAATAAAATAAGTCAGAGAGAGCTGTTTGCTGGCTTTTATTTTATTTACAGCAGATTTGCTTTTGCACCTTTGCGCTCATCTTGTGTTGTATTTGAAGCCCAGCTGCGTCTTGGATGCAACAAAAGAATTTACAGGCTTGGAGAGGCCAGCCCCTTCATTCATGAACGAGTCTGAACTGTTTCTACGACAACAGGACATAAACAGATGGGGTATCACTGTCCCGGCTGAAGCCATTCAGTTGCCACTTACGACAGTGCCAAGTCCAGAACTGGTAAGATATACTTCTATATTTTTAATTTGTGTGATTGTGTTTTGAGAAAGTACTTTGTGTATTACGTAGACATTAAATTATCTTGTTTATCTGACAAATACTGTTAATTATAGCATTCTGTGTATGCATCTCATTTTACAGATGGGCAAATAATCTCTCATATTGGAAGTGACCTTGACATCTTTGACCATGGTAAAGTATACATAACATTAAAGCTACAGTAGGTGACTTTTATTTTAACAAAAGAAGCACTTTTGCCATATTTGCTGAAACTGTCACTGTATTCTTACAGTTGTACATTAGACCAGTGTGTGATGCCAATCCAGGTGTGCAGTGGGATTTTGTAATAACCACACATTGTTACTGCAATATTCAACTCTGCCTATACAAGAAGTTATGAGAATTTTTAATTTACTGTAACAGTATGTTGTGTGTACCCATTTCCTAATGGAGGCAAACTCTTGCAAAAAATGTAATTTAATTTAGTGTAAAAAAATCTTCACAGGGAACCTATTTGCCACCGTTCATGTATGGGAATAATAAGTGTGTGACACATTAAAAGCCCTGATTGGCAGCCAGTGTGAGGGATGATAACAATTAAAAGGAGAAAGGTGCAAGTGGGACAATGGATCATTTTATTGTATCATATTACAACAAGGCACCAGCAAAGACGACCTACCACTGAAAGAAAAGAGGAACGAAAGCTGTCAGTAGACAATATCACGAAAACTACCTGTCTTATTTTTTCTTATTTTTATTGTCTTATGTTGTGGTGATATCACATGTTGTAGATGCTATTGTGCCTTGAGATTTTGGCTTGCCCTTTGGTGCGCCTTGGGCACGAAAAGTTTGAAAACCACTGCATCATACAGACATCTGTGTCTGCCTCCTCATAGTGCTCCTAATGACATTTGCAAAGAATCCACCGTGCCTGAAAGAAAACAACCAATCAGACTTGATAAGTCTCTAACTCACAGCAAAGACAAGTAAACATGACGGTCTTCTGTAAAAGTGAAAGCATTTCGTCATTAGTCTTTTTTGTTAACTTGTATTTGCTGTGTGTGCTGTTGTGCACGAGCAGTGATTGACACTGTTAGGGACTCTTTGGCTCTGATTGGTTGTTTTTGTTCATGTGTGGTAATGCCATTAGAAGCAATACTAGCAAATATGAAAAAAAGTGTATTTTTTATAAAAGTTAACAACTGTAGCGTTGATAGACCATCATGATTATCTGGTCCAATCAATTTTGTCAAAGTAGAAGAACCTAAATGGTCTAAACCCCTTGTGTTTTCTTCAAAGCCCACCAAAATCAAGAAATCAAGGTCCCAAAGTTCTCGGCCCGCCAAGAAGACTGGGAGTCCAAAAACACCCAAAAAGAAGTCCTCTAGTGCCAAATCCACCAAAACAGAGGTGGACATCCTCAGCCCAGCAGCCATGGAGAATGTCTACTACATTTCCCACAATGCAGTGGACTGTCTGGAGTTCAGAGGCTTTGGGTGGCCACATTCAAACAAGAAGAAGAAAAAGAAGAAGGGAACAAAACGGAAGAAGAAAAAGTAAATTATACAATTTATTTTTGCCAAACCAAAGTGAATTTTTCCTTTTTTCTGGTAATGAGTTACATTTAAATGTTTTGTAAATGGCGCCATCTTGTGGACACAATTGCAATTACACAACCTAAGTATATCAAGTTTCTACTGCTGGAGTGCAATGCAGCAAATATGGGTCTCTTTCTTTGTTTCTTCCACAAATTCATACAGGAGCTCAAAACTGTAAAGCTTAACTTCATTCATGAGGCACAGACTTTCAAAATCATGAACAGCAATTTTATTGTAAACTGAATGATTCAGAGGTGTTGTCAAAAAATTTGGCAGTTATTGATACATTTGAATGTTGTGAAGGAAACTTCAAACTTTCTGCAATAAAACAAAAGAGCAACTATATTCACTTCAAAGAACAATATGCACCTAATATGGAGATAATGAATATTAAGTGTAAGTTAAAACACCACAGTGCATCCTTGTAAAGGCCAGCCAACAGTGCCATGATACTGGACTTAAAGTGATCCCACCAGTCAGTTATAATATTCTTTAAATCCAGTCTTTGCACAATTTATCTTATAAAAATAGGCTACATTGAGAACATGCCTATAAAACTAAGGGAGGAAACAAATACTGCTCCAGGCACTGTAAATATTTTCATTTATATTTTACATTTTCAATCCTTTTCTCAAATGTACACTCATTGTACCATAACCCTGTAAAATAAATAGTTTGTCTCCAGAGTGCATCTCGTCTTGTTCACGACATGGTCCCACTTGGCTCACTCTGGGGGCTTCTTCTTCGCTTCAACATCTTTCTTAAAGTCTTCAAGTTTTTTGGCTATGTTGGGAACCTAGAAAAGAAAAATCAGTACTGTCAGTGCAATCTGATGCACACATACAGTTACCAGTTTATTAGGTACACCTTAAAAATACTGCAGTCTAGTAGAAGTTCTGCAATAAGTCCTATTTCTACACAAAGGTTGTAATGGTCGGTTTATGATGCAACTTCAACTTTAAAAATGTATTTCATTATACTGAGAGGTGTTTCTAATAATAAATCTAATGTGTATATTCACAATGATCAGCCACGACATTAAAACTACTGGCAGATGAAGTGACTAACACTGATTATCTTGTTACAATGTAATGCTCTGCTGGGAAACCTTTCATGTGGATGCCACTTGACATGCACCACCCACCCAAACACTGTTACAGACTAAGTATCCCCCCTCATGCCAATGTAACTCCCTAATAGCAGTGGCCCCCCAGCAGGACAATGCACAATGCTATGCTGCAAAAACTGTTCAGGAATGGCTCGAGGAATGTGACAAAGACCTCACGGTGTCCACCTGGCCTCCATATTCCCCAGATAGATCACCTTCTGATCGAGCATCTTCGGGACACAGCGGTACCAGTGGTACCACTGATTCACGGTAGGGACCTCGGATCAGAATAGGCTCTGACCTGTTAAGGCATGGACACAGGACCATTTGGGGGTCCTGTGATATCTGGCACCGGGGCATTGATGGTGAATCCGTTGAGTCGTGTGGGTTGTGAGGTGGGGTACCAGTACATCCCACAGATGCTCGATCAGATTGGGATCTGGGGACTTTGGAGGTCGATGCTTTGAGCTCTTTGTCACCTTCCTCGGGGCCATTCCTGAACACTTTTACTGTGTGGCATGATGCATTATCCTGCTGGCATGGGGGTCACTGCCATTGAGTACCTTCCCATTATAACCTTCATGAAGGTGGTATTTACTGCAGTACAGTTGTATTTGACTGAATTAGTTATAACCATGTGCACCAAAAAAAATGGCAACATCTGTCATTGCGTCATTGCTCCTGCTTCACCTGTCCGGACAGCCTCAGTTCCTCCGGCGAAGGCGCGGTACAGATGGATAATTTCAATTGACTCGTCATGAAAAGTAGACAATTTCACTTTACTCATTGATTTCAAATTGTGAACGTTTATAAATAACAAACTTACATCATAGTTTTGAGCCAGGTACATCCCGACAACATTCCCCAAGGTAAAGCCAGCCTGGAAGACAAACAGGACATGTCATTTAAGGCCAAACTGTCTGACTTAATGTTACATTAGCATCACCTAAGTTTCACATAAACTATCATTTCAGTGACTTTAACGAGGTGACATGTTTAACCGCTTGCTATATCGTGGCTCAGCTTTGTGTACACACGTTAAAGTAAACATTTCAAGAGTTTTGACAAGTTATGCTAACACGTTAACATTAGCTAGGCTAGTTTCGCATCCCGTAGCATCCTACTAAACGTCGATGTCATGCATGATAACGTAGGTTAAACTCACCAGAAACTGTAGCATGGTGGAATAATGAAGAATTGGTAACAGTAGTGTAATTTACTGACTTAAAGTCAGGCGGTAAGTTGAAGGTTAGCGAGCGGAAGTCAACCAATCTACTCGGTTAACACATAGGGGCTAACGAAGCTCGCCCGTCATCAACAATGCCTTTGCGCATGCGCGGGAAATATTCACTATCGCGTTATTTTCGGAGCACAAACACTGTAGTCGTTTCCTCAGCCTGAGATGTAGCTGCTCCCTATAGGAAGACTACAAGTCCCAGCACAACACGAAACCTACCGTTCAGCCAGTGGGTGTTGTTGCAATGGTGGTGTCGATGGGACATTGAATGACTTTGGACCCATCACGAAATTAGCTCGGTTTATTAATTTTATTTGTAACCGGCGAGCATGGAGGCTCTTATCCCCGTCATTAACAAGCTCCAAGATGTCTTCAACACAGTGGGAGCGGATATCATTCAGCTGCCGCAGATAGCGGTAGTGGGGACTCAGGTAAAATGCTCCCGGTGCATTTGGGCTGTCAAGCTAGCTAGATAACCGCGCTTTACCGCAATGCATGCACAGTTAAAGATGGCATTGACAGAAGAAATGTCGCAATATGTAGAGTAATACATATTCAGATACATTGAGGTAGCTCTGCTAAAACACACTGCTGGTTGAGCTGGACTGCTTCATACCTCATTTCCAAGGTCTGCACTGGCTGTGGCAGTCAAATCTATTTTGACCATCTTCAATCAGTGCTATTTTAAGATGCTCATCCACACATTCACATCTGTTAGCCAAAACCAGGTCAGTGCTCGAGGCAAAGACAGGTGCCATTAGCTCTGTTGGCTGTAGCCCTGATCCAGTAAGGTGCCAGATCAAGGCTGTGCTGGACCTGGTGTGTCACATCAGAAAGTAGATGGTTAATCCATCATCTAACTCATGTCTCTGTGTTTTGTGTCTCCAGAGCAGTGGGAAGAGCTCAGTGCTGGAGGCCCTGGTGGGCAGGGACCTGCTGCCCCGTGGGACTGGTATTGTAACCAGGCGACCTCTCATCCTTCAGTTGGTCCATGTAGATCCTGGAGATGCAAGGAAAAATGATGATGGTGGTAAGCACCAAAATCCCTCAGATGTCAGCTGTGTCTCAGACCAAGAGCCTCAGTAATTTTCCCACTCCAATCTTTGGATTTTGCCTCAATCATTTGTATGTTGTGTCTGTGTTCTTGCATTGAAATCACCTTTTTTTTGTTTTTTTTTAAGGACAGGCCTATAGTTTTATGTGTCCAGTGTATGAAGTCATATTTTGCTGGTGCTCAGTAGACACCTCCAGTTTTAAATTTCTGTCTCTGTCACTGTGTTTCCAATCATTTGCAGATGTCAGGGAGTGAAAAGGCACTGTGCCTTCTCACAGGTGCATTGTTCAGGTGTCTTCACATTTAGTTACTTGGATTAGCTTCTTAGTTGTGTCCCCTCCTCCTCAAAGCAAAGCCACACCTGTACTGTAATTCCAGCTACCTCGTTCACCACACCAATAACTGTCGTCAGGCGTCGATGCTCCTGTTAGCCGTGTTTCCTTAGCCTCAGTAGTTGAGGTTGTAATAGTGAAAACTTGTGTTTTGCGTCTTTGAGGGTGCTATGCCACAACTGTAACCCAAACTGTTTTATTATGTTTCTCAGGTAGAGAAGGTGAAGAGTGGGGCAAGTTTCTGCACACAAAAAATCAGGTTTGAAGTTTGTGATACAAAATATTTTGTTAGTTCTCTGGACCTTTGCTTGTCTTTATATTAAATTTTTTTTTTCTTTCTGCAGATCTTCACAGACTTTGAAGAAATAAGGCAAGAAATCGAAAATGAAACGGAGCGTATATCGGGGAATAATAAGGTGAGACATGGATGTAGGATGGAGGGGTTTACATTTGTGCTGTTAAATGAGGAACTCAAAAATGTTTGGAACTAAACCGCAGGCAGCGCTACTGATGGGCATCAGATCTTTGATAAATCATGTCCAGTGTTAAATTCAGTTGGCTTTAATGCTCATTAAGAGATGCAGAGCGAAGTCAGGTAATGACATATAGAATGACTTTAGTTATGTTTAAGACAAAACATAGGAAAAAAAATACATTAATCGTCATGGACCTTGTGCACAGCACAGATAATGTTTTAGGTGTGTGGAAGAGACAGAAGCAATTGGTTTGTTGACTAGAACGGGGTGTGGAAGTAATAGAAAACCTCAAATAATAAGAACATATTCAAAACCATGTATCCACAGTGAACACAAATGGAAACACTTTAGTTTTGCTTTTTCACAGGTTTAAGTTAAAGATCTAAAACTTTTTTATGCACACAAAAGACATCTTTCTCTCAAATTTTGGTCACAAATTTGTTAAAATCCATGTTAGTGAGAACTTCTCTTTTTCCAAGATAATCCGTCCACCTGACAGGTGTGGTATCTCAAGACGCTGATTAAACAGCATCATTACCACACAGGTGTGCCTTGGGATGGTCACAATAAAAAAACACTCTTAAGTGTGCAACAATACAGAAATGTACTATTTTGGTCACAGATACCTCAAAGATCAGACAATATCTGGTGTGCCACCATTTGTCTCAAGCAGTGTGACACATCTCCTTCACATAGAGTTCATCAGGTTGTTGATTGCAGCATGTGGAATGTTAGCCCTCTTCTCTTTAAAGGCGGTGAGAAGATGATGTGTATTGGCAGGAATTGGAACTCAATGTCGCACACGTGAATCCAGAGCATCCCAAACATGCTCAGTGGGGACATATCTGGTGATCATGCAGGCCATCAAAGAACTGTGATATTTTCAGCTTCCAGGAATTATGTACAGATCCTTGCAAAATGGGGCCGTGCATTATCATGCTGCAACATGAGATTATGGCAGTGGATGAATGGTACTTCAGTGAGCATCAGGAACTCGCCACAGTATCTGTATCCTTTCAGATTGCCATCAATAAAAAGCACCTGTGCATATTGTCTTTAGCTTATGCCAGCCCATACCATAACACCATCTGAAGTGAGCAGTTGCCTCTGCAAGCTGGTTAAGATGACAAACCATAGACAGGTCAGGTCAAGACCCTGGGGAGGACGATGAGAATGCATATGAGCTGACAGTTTGTGCAGATATTCTGATGATCTTGCAGGCAAAGATGCTGAATGTGAAAGTCCTGAGCTGGTGTGTTTACACGTGGTCTGCAGTTGTGAGGGCAGATGGATGTACTGAGACAGCTTATGGTAGTAAATGAACATTCAGTTCATGGGCAACAGCTCTGGTGGACATTTCTGCAGTCAGGTGGATGGATTATCTTGGAAAAAAAGAAGTACTCACTAAAAAGGATTTGAACAAACTTGTGAGCAAAATTTGAAAAAAGCAGTCTCTTGTGTGCATCAAAGAGTCTTATATCTTTAACTGAAACCTGTGAAAAATGGGAGCAAAAACAAAAGTGTTGTGTTAAACTTTTGTTCAGTGTAAATAAACAACAAAACTTTAAGGCAGACTCATCCTAACTTCTGTTGCTGCAAACTATGGGAGGTTTATAAATGAGAAATGTGTTCCTTCTTTCTTTTGCCTGTTAAAACTAGGTGCACATTCTGGGCTAGCTGCAGGCGAACCAAGGATTAATGACGAACACATATAATGTACAGAGAATTAAAATGATCCAGACACAATGAGATCAAAGCATACATAACCCCCCCCCCCCCCCAAATCTGAGAATGTGAGTTAAGGCTTGACTTTGGATTTCGCCCCGAGCTGAGGAGGCTTATACAGTATGTTTATCAAAGTTACGACCACGGTGGAAAATTGCACCAGCATTTTTTGGCATGTTGCTCTGGGCTACGGTGGCCCGAAGGGTTTGGAGATGCTTCTAGAAAGCTGAAAGGGCAAATAGAGAAAAGACTTGTTCTTAGTTAGCTTTGTAAAACTTAGGTTTTTATTTACTTTACCATGGTTCTCTGGTAAACCTCATCAGAAGTGTTAGTAATTACAGAAACCCTTCCTCTATAAATTAAAGCTATACTATAAAATTCAAACTTAAACCCCTCCTCCCTACACTGCCTGAAGGTACACGGCAAGCTTCTATTGTAGGAATTTGTTGTAGTGGAAAATGCCGATACTTCAGCAGGCCAACTAAGCTAACCACCTGCACTTACCTGTCCAAATGAAAACAGGCGAACTGCATGTCCCTCTTCATCCTTTCCTTCAGTGCTTGCCAGTCAAGGTGAAAGCCAACCCCAGATTCATTCTTATTTTGAAACAAGCTGTGTTGCTTGCCATTTGCTTCACTATATTAGCTTTTTGTTGGCACTGTGTCCATGATTTTAGCATCTTCCTACTTGTGTGTTGGTCCTACCCAGGCCCCCAGAAACACAGCTCAGCCATGCTTCCAATTTTTCCCAGTGGCCCTTTTGGTATTGCAACAGAAAAATCCCCTGCGGCCCAAAAAGCATTTTCCCCCTAGACCTCCATTGTAAATGAGACATCTGTAAAAGTGTTGACAAGACACCTCAAACTGCAAACAAGGTCAATTATGACTTTTTCTGTTAAATATTTTTGATCCATGGAGGTTTTATACTTGTAAAACTTTACTTGAGTTGTCGGTGAAGATTCTCAGTCATCCAGGTCATGGTAATCGTAAGTGCTATATCGTAGGCAACTGGACTTGCTTGCGTTTCTTGAAGACGTTTCGCCTCTCATCCAAGAAGCTTCTTCAGTTCTAAATGACTGGTACAAAGTTGCAGGCTTTAAACCCTGTGTGGGTGGGAACCATTGCAGAGTCGAAGGGGTCACGTGAGCTCTGAGTTTCAGAGTCGTTAAGGTCACAATGTGAGTTGTTGACGCACCTGGCCACCATGTGACTCGCCAGGGTCAGGTGGGACAAGCAAGAGGGTTCCTGGTTCAAACCTGGTTGGGGGAGCCCTACTGTGTGGAGTTTACATGTTCTCCCAGTGTCAGCGTGGGTTTTCTTCCAGCTTCCTCCAACAGTCCAAAGACATGCAGGTTAATTGGTGACTCTAAATTGTCCGTAGGTGTGAATGTGAGCGTGAATGGTTGTCTGTCTCTATGTGTCAGCCCTGTGATAGTCTGGCGACCTGTCCAGGGTGTACCCCACCTCTCACCCAGTGTCAGCTGGGATAGGCTTCAGCGTCCAGTGTCCAGATTTGATTATGCAACTACTATCAGATTGCTACCTTTTTATTAAGTCCTGACCGTACCTATGGTCTGAGGACAGAGTGTCTGCAAGTAAATACACCACCACAAACTTCTAGTGTGTCATAAGTGATGATTGAAAGGGATTACTGCTGTATGAGTCTATACATTGTTTTTAAGAACCTTCAAGCTTACACTGAAAACCTCTTCTCACCACTAGCAAGAGTTTCAGCTCCCATCTCAGCTGTCCCTCAGGGACCCAGCTTAACAAGCACAAACCTGCACTTTTTTGCTGCTCCATTAGAACTGCTCTGTCAAAAGTAGTGTTACCCCCAAAAGGAGCAGCAGTACTCTCAGACAGCAATACCTCCTCAAGTAGTAAGCTAACGCTGACCACTTCCCCAAGCCAGAGATACAGAGCGGTGATACTCCCACTATGTTAGCTTCTTATCTGGAGGTTGCAACATTCCCAGAAGGCTCCTGACCTCTCTTAACTGCGCTAGGCTACCCATATCAGACAGCTATCCACACACTTTGGGCTTTTTATGCAGTGGAGTTACAGTTGAGTCATGAAGCTAAGCATCCATTTCTCTAAAAAAATCAATCTTTGGAAAACCCAGAAGGTCGTTCAACAAAAGTTAGGGCTCTATTGAAGGTATTTTCAGAATTCTCAAAGACTCCTCTGACCATACAGAAATCTTCTCTATACTCACTGCATGATAAAAATGATTCTTAAGGATATATTGTGCAGGAGTTTCCTAAAAAGAGTGTGTAGACGCACTAAGAAGCATGCAGTGTTCTTATCTGCAGAGACTCTGCCCTCTGCCTGTATTTTCCTCTTACTTTGCTGTGATGGTGATGTCCCTGGTCTCAGTGCACAGGTGAGATTGGGACAGGTGCCAGACCATAAGCAGCACACATCCAAGAGGAAGCTGTGGAAATCACAGACACAGCGCCAAAAAATACCTTTCTTTTTTTTTTTTTAAGATTTATTTTATGTTTTACCTTTAATGTGCAGGACAGACTGTCTGGGTTTTTCAAAGATTGCTGGGTATTTATTTTTAAGAGGACAGCATGCTCAGCTCTGTGGCTTAAATGTAACGCTAGTTCATAACAGGGGCTAAAGTGGACGCCCAGCAGTGTCAGAAACGGCACCACGAGAGATGAAATAGTACTTATAACGTTATCATCATCAGAACTGACAGCCAGAATGAAAAAAAGATTTCTATTCTGCCAAAAAGCATTTCTTTAGACATAATTCGAACATGTTCTTTGGAAGAGTGCTGAGCTGTTTAATACATCACTTCTGTTCTTGTCTTGTCCCTCTGCAGGGGATCAGCGATGATCCCATTCATCTGAAGATATTTTCTCCTCACGTTGTCAACCTCACGCTGGTGGATCTGCCTGGAATCACCAAGGTAATTCATGCTATACTTCCCACTGTTCGAGACAAGGCTGTGATCATCTCGTACCCCCGGGGAAATCTGTTATACAACACCTCCTGTTTTAAGAGATACAAATTGAGTAAATAAAAAAAGATATGAGTGGTCACTGGTGTTCATTTCCCCGTCTGGTCGATGCTTTTGTGTGTTTGATATCTGCAGACTGCAGGGAATTCATACCTCAGTCTTGATGCTGCTAAACTGTGTGCTGTCAAAGCCCAAGTGTACGCAGGCTTTGATTCGGGCCTCATTAGTTCCTCGCCTCTGGTTGAACATGTGTTAATTTGAGAAATACCCTCGCTGTAGTTTAAAATAAATCAAACTGAGATCTACTTTGTCTTTTCTTTTAATTGGTATTGTCCCCTCCAGGTGCCCGTGGGTGATCAGCCTAAGGACATCGAGGTTCAGATAAAGGATCTAATCCTGAAGCACATCTCCAACCCCAACTGCATCATCCTGGCTGTCACCGCGGCGAACACAGACATGGCCACCTCGGAGGCCCTCAAGTTGGCCCGGGAGGTTGACCCTGACGGTAAGAGAAACCTTAAATGGACTTTAAATGGATGACTCGGCACTGAGACAAGTGTGAGGAGACTATTCGTCAGAGTTAAACTGAGATTTTATACCAGGCTGTGTCAGGGCTTCATAGAAAAAAAAAAAAACGAGGACAACGAAGGCAACGTTGAGGTTTTCAACGTTGAGGTTTTCAGTAGAGGTGCATTATCTCGCAAACATGGAAAGAATTTGGATGGGTATGTTTAATTACATTTTTTTTATTGATTTCATTACCCCAAAGCAGAAAGCACACTTTACATGAGAGGATTCTGCTGTGTGGGAGCCAGGATGCCATCCCTGACATATATTTTGGGAATGTCCAGTAATACGATATTTCTAGTCAGAGTTGCACAAAACATTGGAGGGCATATTTAATGTGAAAATACCTTTCCATTTCTGCACTTTTATTTGAGGAAAAGTTGGCTTTCACTCAGGGCACTTCAACAAATATTAATTTGGTGTTCTGATGTCTACTTGAAAAAATAATTCAGGTACTGCAACATATTTGCTAAGTTATGGTCAAAATGAGTTTCTTATGTACAACAGTCACACTTCATATGGCATGCTTGGCACTCTTAAGTAATCAGACATACAGTTTACTGCCCAAAGGCGGTCACAAATTCCACGAGAATCAGGCAGATGCTGGGACTGATTCCATCTTCCCAACATCAGCAAAGCCCTGATTTTGTTGTGTTTATGTCTGTTTTCATTAGTTTATAATCACCTTACATTAGAATGAGCTGTTTTTTACATAGGGAGTGCATTCTCTTCCACAAAGTCCACCACATTGCTCTACAGTAGCCTGGAATGGACAAATCACACACTGTCTCTAGATGGGGCCATTGCGTTTTTGTGTTTTTGCATCGATCATCATAGTTCTCAAAGTTTTGGTTCTGCTACGTCACTGCTAGATGCCACTAAATCCTACTCACTAGACCTTTTAGGGAAAGATTGCTTGATCTCCTAACCCTTTTTTTAACCTTAGATAACTGCTGGATTGTCTCCGGACATGTCCTTGTACATCTGTATATGTGTAGTTATTGAAAATTGTATAGGATGCATCTTGTTTTTTTAAAGGCTAATGATAAGGGAAGAGTTTCAAGACATGCATTTTATTAGTTTCAGTCTTGTAATGCTAACTGTGACTGCAACAGGCTATTGCCTCGTTGTTAGTGAACTGTTCTAATCTGTCCTCTAAATAAAGAATTAAAAAAAAAAAACTGAAAGGAAAGCATAACCCAAAACCATTATCACAACCTCATTTAAAAAATGTACATGAACCTTTAATTAGCTGACATTTCATCATTAATTGTGACAGAAACACTTAAAGAATGTGAATGTGTTTGTGAATGAACGTGACTCACCAGGCAGGAGGACGCTGGCTGTGGTGACCAAACTGGACCTGATGGACGCCGGCACTGACGCTATGGACGTCCTGATGGGCCGAGTCATTCCTGTCAAACTGGGCCTCATTGGAGTCGTCAACAGGTCTGTGAGACTACATTTACTGTTCTGAATACACTATAAAATAATCCATCACTCATAATAGAGATAAGTGTGTAATGACAGATAGAGTTGAGTGTACTTTAATACATATTTAATGCTGGTATATGGATATCTGATGTTTGTGATTACAGTGATAAAGGAATACATTGTGAGATGCTGTAACATTATAAAACATGATGAAAACTACCTGCTTTAATTTCATTATCATTAAATTCAGTTTAGTGAACGTCAGTAACTACTGTATGCATAAAAACAGATAGAGTATCATGATACAGTGCATTAGGCAGCATAAGATATGACATTTTAATACATATGAATTTGACTTCTGTATATCCTGTCATCCATTTTTAATTCCCTTTATTGCTCAGGACTAATTGCTGGTGTATGATTGTATTTAAATATTTAGGAGCCAGCTGGACATCAACAATAAAAAGTCAGTGGCTGATGCTATTCGAGACGAACATGCTTTCCTGCAGAAGAAATATCCGTCTCTCGCCAACAGAAATGGAACCAAATACCTGGCCAGAACCCTCAACAGGTAAACCTGATTAGAAACATTATCATTACACACGTGTGCATGTGTACAAAGAATAAAATACGATGCAGATATTAAGGTGTGGATGTAACATTTTATGAGGACATATTAAAGGGATAGTTTTGATTTTTTGAAGTAGATGTCAGCAGGCACGCCCCCAGTTTGGAGAAGCAGGCAGGAGTACTGCCACAGAAGTAAAGCAATGTACTGCTGTGGACGGGGTCAGCAACAAAATATATTTTAGCTACCTCAAGAAAAATCAATATCAGTTTATGTGTATGCTGTAGGCATTTTGCCTTTAATGGACAGGACAGCCAGGGAAAAAAGTGGATATATTAATATCGGTATGGGTCATCAGTCAAATGAGTTGTTGCATATCGGATATCAGCAAAAAATCAGCGCAAGTTGGAGGTGAGTTGAATCAGAACTCTTCGAGACCCTCAGGACAGCTGGCGATCCTTGGGTTCCCCACTCACAACAGGATAGTGGAGCATTGAACTGATTTAATATTTGTGATGTGAAATCGGTGCAGCCAGGATGGATTTCAGAGATGATTGGTGCATATAAAGGACGCTGTTAATGTTCCTCACACTACAGGAACATTGAGCAAGATGATTTTTAGAACGTGGTGCGTACCCGGCATTAGTTTGTTTGGTGTATTGTGTCCAAACTAACCCTTAAACTATACTATATCATACTACACTTCCTCAGGATGCTGAGGAGGCCCAACCTCTCTGCAAATTACTTAAGTCATTCTACCACTGTTCAGTGTTAGAACATATTATGGCCTGGTATAGGAACTGTTCGGTGGCAGACAGGGCAGCTCTCCAGAGGGTGGTCAACACAGCAAAAAAAATGATTGGACTGCCCCTGCCTGCCCTAGAAGACATCTACAGGTTTCACTGTCACAGCAGAGCCTGCAGGATTGTTAAAGACAGCTCTCACCCCTTTCACCACCTGTTCACTCTGCTGCCCTCTGTAAGACGCTACTGGGCTCTGAAATGCCGCACCTGCAGACTGAGGAACAGTTTTTACCCTACTGCCATACACAACCTGAATTCTTCCCCCCCAAATCCCCCTCCCTGCACCACCACCACAACAGTTTTAAATTGCACTACCATGGATATAGCATTTTATTTATCATATTTTAGCCTTATCCTTTTTTAATGTGTGGGTATGTGAGTGTGTGTTGAGTGAATGGGCTGCCCCCCCCCCCCCCCCCCCCCCACCCAGGAGTACGTTGCTTAGCTTCTGTGGCATTACTCCTGTCTGTTTCTCCAAACTGGGGGCATGCTGACTGACATCTACTGTAGGTAATAAACTATGAACAAGTACTTCATACAACACTACCTCATAAAATACAAACTATCCCTTTAAGTAATGTCAGCATCAGTATTATCAGACAAACTGTCTTTCATTGCCAAACCACAGCTGTGAATATAATTGGACATATCTGCATAAAACCTGAACCCTCTTAATGTCAGGTTACTGATGCATCACATCCGAGACTGCCTCCCTGAGCTCAAGACACGGATCAACGTCCTGGCAGCCCAGTACCAGTCCCTGCTCAGCAGCTACGGCGAGCCCGTGGAAGACCAAAGTGCCACCCTGCTCCAGCTCATCACCAAGTTCGCCACAGAGTACTGCAACACCATCGAGGGCACGGCCAAATACATCGAGACGGCAGAGCTGTGAGTATGGCTGCCTCTCCTCGCCTCAGCCACAGGGTGATGCTGTTGTTCCAGCGCAGTTAAAAATGAGCAAAACAACTGCATTGGTTTCATCATTTAATATGATACAACTTGTAAGTTGAGGCACGCACAGCCTCTGTGAAGGAAGAGCTGACAGGAGAGGAGGCCACAGGGTTCACATCACAGCTAATATCCCCCCGCTGCTATTTTTCAGGTGCGGTGGAGCCAGAATTTGTTACATATTCCACGAGACTTTTGGCAGAACGTTGGAGTCTGTGGATCCTCTGGGAGGACTCAGCACCATAGACATCCTAACAGCCATCAGGAACGCCACAGTGAGTGCTGCTGCATTATCCCATTAATGTGACATCATTAGGGCCGCTGAAGATTCTGCTGTTATTACTCAGCGAGCAAACAACACAGGCACAACTTCCTTTGTATTCTGTTGCTTCTGTTCCTCACTTAACACACTTTTCTCTGGGTAATAACGACTAACCTGCAGCTCCCTCCTCTGTATACGCCAGGGCCCGCGTCCGTCCCTGTTCGTGCCCGAGGTTTCCTTTGAGCTGCTGGTGAAGAAGCAGGTGAAGCGCCTGGAGGAGCCCAGTCTGCGCTGCGTGGAGCTGGTCCACGAGGAGATGCAGAGGATCATCCAGCACTGCAGCAACTACAGCACACAGGTAAGCTGCTGAGCTCACTGCTTCACAGGTATTGATCTTTACCTCACACACACACACACACACACACACACCTGCATTCATATTCATAATGTTTTGTCCTGCAGGAGCTGCAGAGATTCCCGAAGCTGCACGAGGCCATTGTGGAAGTGGTCACCTCCCTCCTGAGGAAGAGGCTGCCCATCACCAATGAGATGGTACCGTCATATTTACCTCGCTTTGCATTGGTGCTTTAATCACCTGCAGTCATGATCTCTCAGAATGAAGTGTTTAATGAGAAGCTGAATCAGAACTAGAGGCGTCCCTGACTAATAATGTACATCGTTTAATTGATCCATACTCTCATTTGTGACAGACCACGTTATTTATTTCGGTTCCTGGTTACTTTCTGCAGTTCTAAACAGAGCGTTTGCCTTTCTCAGAGAGACAGACAGAGAGAGCTTCAAGCTGCAAACAGCTGTTTCTCTGTGCCTCCCACTGCTGATTCTGACAGAACCGTTCATAAGTGAAAAAAAATATTTAACACCCTGCCAGCACCATGTTCTTAATAAGTGCTCTGATTAATAAATGTGTACTGAAATAGGTTGTAAATAATGATGTCTTGGGAGAACCCAAGCAATTAAAATTGTAAAAGCAATGTAAAATCAGACTTTCAGCACCCTCGTACAGCCCGAGTGGAAGGATCTTTTGTTTCATAACCACATTTTCTGTTTGATCGTTAGATTGGCAGTCAGATTAGGCTCCTCAGATCGAATAATCGACTATTCTGGGACATGTTTTGTAACTGCAGTCGTCCTCTGCTCCTGTCACAGGTCCATAACTTGGTTGCGATAGAGCTAGCCTACATCAACACCAAACATCCAGACTTTGCAGACGCCTGTGGGGTCATGAATAACAACATCGAGGTACTCAACAAAACACCATGAAATACACTCTTTTTTCCTCTGGCAGAGTAAAGAGAAAAGCGATGCAAACCTGGTGCTTTGTAAGATGGGGATTATTTGTCAGTATTTTTTATATATCAAAAGTATTAAATGCCATTTAATCTGAATGAACAGAAGCAAACAGAAGCTGAAATATTTTTAATCTAATGAGCAGCTGAATCTTAAAATTTAACTGCTCACATTGAATTTTAAACTCATCTGAAATTAAAGCAATGAAATATTTAACCTTGAAAAATGTTATTTTAAATTAATGTAGGTTAATTTTCCTCCTCTGTACATAATTTAAAGCTGTACAGTTTTGTACACTGCTCTTGCTCAGCTTCACAATTTATTAATAACACTAATGTTTCAGTCTTCCAGGACCTTTGTCAATAGTGTTTAACACTGTTATATACAGTTTATTATATTCCAATTAATAATACAGGGCATAAGAGTGTATGTTGAACATGTCGAATGATTTTCATTCATAAGTTCAACATTTTTTGTAAATAATCTTTTTGTTTTTTCCTTTGTTTTTCCTTGTTCTTTCATTTGTGGGATATGTGACATATGGACACAGGCTGTTTTCAATTATTGAGAAACACACCCACAGCTGATCAATTCCCCCACACCTGTGCACACCTGTGAAATGGGTGGAGCAGTTACTATTTAAGCTGTTGTAAAAAATGGTGTTGAACACTATTGACGAAGGTCCTGGAGGACTGAAACGTTAGTGTTATTAATAAATTGTGCAGCAGAGCAAGAGCAGTGTGCAGGGTTTTCTGTTCAAAGACTCGAGTGATATCATCCAACGCACCTGCATCTGATGTTCGATTATCTCTCTTCAAACTTAGTTGTACAATTTCAAAAACCTGATTTATTTATTTATTGTTTTTTGTGGTTCATAAAATCAAATGCCAAATGGATTAAAAACATTGTATTCAAGTTGCTTAAGTTTGGTCATTTTCAGATCTAAAAATTCAAATCAAGAAAATGAATAAAGTTAAGAAATCAAGAAAAGTGAGTGAGGGATTTTTAATTTATTTATTTTTTCAAATTTG
Source organism: Epinephelus lanceolatus (assembly GCF_041903045.1). NCBI lineage: Eukaryota > Metazoa > Chordata > Actinopteri > Perciformes > Serranidae > Epinephelus > Epinephelus lanceolatus. Next base: position 25,042,162 of record NC_135756.1, read on the forward strand.
AATTTTTCATTTATATTTTGGTTTTAAAATTTATTTTTGTTTTTTTTTATTTTTTTAATCTAATTTGAGCAACCATTTTAATCCTTTTGATTTTTTTTTTTTTTTTTTTTACCTTGCTTGAATATTTTGATAAACAATCACGTAATTAAATGTGAACATCTTAAATACAATTTTCCAAAAAGGGGAATTTAAACCACAAAAATTTAGACAGTAAAAGTTTTAGATGCTAGAAAATTTTAGTAGTGGTTAAAGACCGCATTTCTGTTTCTTATAAGACTCAAATTATTTTGGCCAGTCTTTGCTTCCATAGAAAAATCAAAAACTTTATTTAAGGTAATTATATTTTTATTATTTAGGAAATCATTAGCCTGTAAAAAAGTTGCAGGTGGACTTATATATATTACACACAGAAAATAATTAACACTGTGTTTTTAATGGACGTACATTTCTTTAAGAAGTAGAATAAGATTTTTTATTATTAATTTATTAGTAAATGATCTTCCATACTTTTCTAGGATGTGTTGAAATTTTAGTCTTTTTAACAAAACCATCACCAGCATGTGTTCCTGTGTGTTTGTAGGAGCAGAGGAGAAACAGGATGAGAGAGCTGCCCGCTGCAGTACCCAGGGACAAGGTAAAAGAAACAGCCTTCTTTAAAATAAAATAGCTCATCTGTTGTAATATGTGGTTGCAGTGTGCAGCGTCCTGAGTATAAAGGGGACTTGTGCAGTGTTAATCACTCATAGCACTACAGGATGAGGATCTGTGAACTGAATGCCTCGGATAGTTTCCATCGAGGAATTTTATCCCACATCTCCTCTCAGAACGTCTCCTCTCCTCCCCTCAAATAACTTTCAGCTGCCAACCTCTTTTCCCCCGTCTCTCCACATTTCTTCTCAGTGTTTTTTTTTCTTCTCTCTCTTCATTCCTGCTCTCATATTCCTGCTAGTCTGTTGGCAAAGGCCCGGCTGGCCCAACTGGGGTTTCTGGCGAGCCTTCTGCGTCTGGAGCAGACATGGACGGTGCCAAGGTGGGCACGTACGCAGCTCGCTGGCTGTGTGCGGGGCTGGCTGTGGGGCATGGATGGACGGATGGATGGATGGATGGATTGATGGATGGATGGATGGACGGGTGGATGAATGAGCATGGGCTGCTGGCATGCACTCTGATCTTTGTCTGCTGATGCCATGCTCTTGTTTTGCTCCTCCTCAGCCTGTGCGCATTAACAACCATTGTGTTTCCCGCAGAGTCTGTGTCCCCAACCTTGGTCCACCTGTCTGACAGAAAATACCTTCCTCTCCCTCTCTGTCCTTTTCCAACCAGGGCAACACTCTGGTTGTCCGGTTTTCTGTACTTAGCTTATAGAAATAATATGATATTGGAAGTTGTGCCACTGTGCATCATCTACTACAGCCTGTTTGTTCTCTAAGCGCATATTTTAGGAGAGTGTTTTTTAGGCAAACAATGTCGGTCAGTTGGTCCGTCCAACACTTTGGTCCAGACTGAAATATCTCAACAACCATCACTATAAATGGATCGTCATAAATCTTTGCACATTCGTGTTCTCAAGTTGGACAAAACCTTCTTGCTTTGCTGATCCCTAGACTTTTCCTGTAGCACCACCATGACATTGACATTTGTGGGTTTTTTTTTTTTAAATATCTCAAAAACAATTGAATGGATTGCGATAAAATTTGGTGCAGCCATTCCTGTTCCCCTCAGGATGAATTTTAATAACTTTGAAAGCCCTTAAAAGGTAACCTTTAGGGGTGGGAGAAAAATCGATACCGACATTTTTGTGTGGCAATATCGAATCATCACACAGTGCCAAGTATCGATTTTTTTATCATACAAATTATTGATATTACAAACACAATTTATGCTTTTGGTAGCCTACTAGAATAATATAGCCAATAGCTTTTTCAGTTCACTAGGTACATTTTGCTGCTGCAGGAAAATGGCTGAAGAAAGATGAACAGACTGAAAACTTTATCTTATCAGATAAAACAGATGTTGGCAAAGTTTTCCTTATTTTATCACAATACTCAGCAACAATATTTTGTTGTGACTGAAATATGGTGATAATATCGTATTGTGAATCCTCTGGCGATTCCCACCCCCAGTAACCTTATCATCCCATGTGTTTGTGTCTAATTGGAGCAAGAATTTTTGAAATCGGTCCAGTGTTGAGCAAGTGGGCTATAGCTGGCACCATCAATTTATGTCCACGAAAAGTGTTTGTTTTTGCCACTGACAGGCTCAGATTGTTATTTTAGATGTCTGACGACATTATGAAAATGGATAGACCTTTTTGTTAAAGGGTCAGATCCTTTTTTTTTTAACCAGAAACAACCCTGAAATTGCTGTCGCCATACCCACCAGATCCCATTTAAATTAATAATTATATCATCTTACTAAACCAGGGCTGGGTAATATATCGATGAGGGGTGGGAATCACCAGAGGATCCACGTTCCGATATTATTGTGATACTTAAGTCACAATAAGTCATTATTTTTTAAATATGTTGCGATATGCTGAGTATCGCGATACAATATGGTGTGATATATCACAATTTAGTACCCTTTTTTTTTTTAACTGTAAATGATGACTCTAAAGAAACCTTTGTCATCATCTATTTTATCTGATGAGATAAAGTTTTCAGGCGGTTCATCTCACTTCAGCCATTTTTTTGCAGCAGCAGCAAAATGTATCTAATGGACTGAAAAAGTAATTGATTATATTATTCTAGTAGGCTACCTAATGTTTAATTTGTATTTGTCATACGTATAATTTATATAATTAAAAAAAAAATCAATACTTGGCACCATGTAACGATACGATATTGCCACACAAAAATATTGCGATACTATGCTGTATCAATTTTTTTTTCCCTCACCTCTAATATTGATACTATATCAACATCATGATATGAGAGTAAATACCAGTGGTCAACCCAACAATATTGTCACAATATCAGTATCATGGTATTTAGTCAAAAATATCGTGATATATGATTTTTCTCCATATTGCCCAACCTTACATAAAACACACAAACAAAACAAACCTCACAAAAGACGTCTTGGTTCGTCTTTCTACTGTTCCAACAATCACCAACTCTGGTGTGGTTGAAATAAACCATTCAGACAACAAGTGGTTGTGAAAATATGCTAGCTCTATATAAGCTAAAATTATTTATTATTTTAATAGAGTCTGGTGGGTTTGGCAGTGGCGATTTCAAGGCTGTTTCTGGTTTAACAAAAAGGATCTTACTCTTTAACAAAAGGGTCTGTCTCTGAAGGGATCCTTTCCATAATGATGTCAAAGACTTTGAATAACAATCTGAGCCTGTCAGTGGCAAAAACAAGCACTTTTAGTGGACGTAAATTGATGCCTCAAACATGCCCCGAGTGATAACATTGCAGCTTGTTTTGCCGCTGCCGCCTGCAGCTTGCAGCCCATTTGATCAATACTGGACCAATTTCAAAAAAATGTTGTTCCCATTAGTTGGGGTCCAGGTTGACAAATACCACTTACCCCTTTAAATGTCATCTACAACCATAAAAGTAAAAACAATTAATTTGCTGTATTTGGTGTTCAGTGCCAATCAGCAAATGCTAATGACGCTAAACTTGGATGGTTAACAGGTTTAACATTGGATCTGCTTTACACCAGCATTTTAGATTGGTCATTGTGAGAATGGAAGCATGTTGATGTTAGCATTTAGCTCAAAGCATCATTGTGAAGTACAGTGTGATGGAGCCGTTAGCATGTCTGTTGACTCAGTGTTGTTTTTAGTGTTCCTGCGCTGGCTATGAAGCTTTGTCTGTAACTGTTGCAGTAATAGTTGATCTTACTTTCTTTTTCTGTGAGCAGTGGGGGGGTGTTTCCAATTTCCTCTCTAAAACAAAGACGTGATTGTGTCAGTGTGCTCGATTTTGAGTTTAGCTTTAACTTCTAATCTCTTTTTGTGTATTTGCCTATTTGTACTATTGCATATAAACTGATCAAGGTTAAGATGCTACATACCCTAACCCTCCTTTCCCTGTGAACCCCAATGGCGTGAGAAGGTGCTGTTCTGATCATGTGGTGGCCTGGGTGGTGTGATGACAGTTTCATCTTTATTTCTCATGTCTTCCTGGCTCCTCAGGCCGCAGCAGCAGGGCCGCAGGGTGAACAGGACGGCACAGGGAACTGGAGGGGGATGCTGAAGAAAGGAGAGGAAGCCCCCGGGTCAGGACCTGGAAGCCCCCTTAAAGGAGTCGTCAACCTGCTTGATGTGGTAATTGAACCTATCAGCATGCCCCTGTATGAAGATTACCCTGCTTTAAAGTGTATTACTGATAAAAACATTGTCTCCTTTTCTCCTCAAGCCTGTGCCAGTTGCCAGGAAGCTGTCGTCACGAGAGCAGCGGGACTGTGAGGTCATCGAACGCCTCATCAAGTCTTACTTCCTCATCGTTCGCAAGAATATCCAAGACAGGTAGGCAAGCTAGCTCCTCTTTGAAGGAGAAGTGTGGTGATTTTTTTAAATTTTTTTTTTGTTTTTTGTATTGAAAAGACCAAAACCAACAATGAATTGACACAACTGTGTAGTCAAAGCCTGAAGAAGGTTATTCCTCCTGATGCAAAGCAGAAAGAAACGCGGTGGTGGAATTGTGACAGCCAAATTCATTCCATTAACGTTTGAAAAGGAGTTTGTAATACCACATCAGACCACCAGATGGAGTACAGTATGATACAATCCAGGCTCCAGGAATGGAGATGGGCTTTAAAGTCAATTTGACATAGTGGTTGAACTGTGGAATTACAACTTCAGAGTCTGTCATATGATGTCATTGGTCCCAAAAAGACTTTTCCCATAGACTTACAGTGGGAAAAGGTAAATCAGTGGATACATTTTTTTTTAATGCTACAACCCTCACACAATGACTTGTTTCACTGTTGGGATTTGTTCCATTTGGTTCAATAACATTTTTAAAGTCTATAAGAACCACACAGCAATAATTTTATCCCCATTCAAGTTACCAGAGGGCTAAATTGGAAGTTAGCAGCTCAGCTGGCAAAAGTCTCTAATGTTCCTGCTCTATGGGCCCAACAATGTAGAAGATCAGGGAAATTCATTTCCAGGGAAGTTGAACTTTTTTGGCTCCATGCGCAAATGAATGAAAAATGGCGTTGTCAGTAGGGTTTGAACAGGTTTGTATGCTTTTACCACCAACACTGCAAAAGTGAAGTACAGAGTAATCACAAAGAGTCCACTGCAGAGTAGCCACCTTGTGGTAAAACATATTAATGAGGGCTCATTTAGACCTGTTGATAATGTTGATACTCTAATTTAGACTTTCTAGTTTTATTATTATTATATTGGGGCATAAAATGGTCTGAAAATGACAGTAATATAGTTTATTGCAATTCTTTCTAGGACAATATATCATCTACCAAAAGTAGATGAACCCGATGATTAACCCATGTTTCTTTATCATAAATCAGATAACATTACAGATAGCAACTTCATCATCAACAATCTCACCCTGTGATGACAGTGCCTCTGTTTTCATATCTGGCGAGAATTAGCTGGATGGATGTCTGCTGGTAGATTTCAGCCCAAACCTTTCTCACTGAACTGATTGTGCAGTTGTTATCATGCTGTTTTTCTTGGTTTGGCTTTCAAAACAAAACAAAGCTGCTGCAATAAATACTCACTGCAGCACCAAATGTGTATTAATCCCTGGCTGAAAATAGTCCCCAACAAAAGCAGACTTTACTCCTGACTGAGTAATGTTTGCTAAAAAGTGCAGTGCCAAGCTGCTGTGGTAATGCCAGTAGGAACCAACAGGCTTGGAGCCACAGAGACGATGTTATTAGTTGTAAACCTAAACCTAGCCCCACCATTACAAAACACACCTATTACCATTAACAGCCATCACTGGAAAAAATCTACGTGTACAAGCTGCTTTAATATAATCAATTCCTGTGTGTTGACCTAACTTGATCCACTTTTCCATCGTCGTAAAGTGCATTTTCTCCGTATTGTTGTCCTCTGGAGCTTAGTAGGGACACATTTATTTTATTTACCTCAGCTCACACTTCAGTAGCTCCATACTTGGTAAGGCACGGCCACCTGGTGGGTCAAAATCGAGCCCCACCATCTGGGGACAACACAATCACCAGGCCGTCTTACCTCTTTGTTCTCAACCATCTGTTCGCTCTGTTTCCTGTCTCCCTCGCAGTGTGCCCAAGGCAGTGATGCACTTCCTGGTCAACCATGTGAAGGACAGCCTCCAGAGCGAGCTCGTTGGCCAGCTGTATAAATCTGGCCTCCTCAACGATCTGCTGACTGAATCGGAGGACATGGCCCAGCGGCGCAAGGAGGCTGCCGACATGCTACAGGTAACAGACTCCCACCTTGCAGGGTCAAGTTCACCACAATGAATCGAGGTTCCTCTATCAAGCGTTTCATTGTTTATTTTTTGTCCACAGGCGTTGCAGAAAGCCAGCCAGGTGATTGCTGAGATCAGGGAAACACATCTGTGGTGAAAAATCAACAAAGGGAGCTGAACCTGATCAGTTATCTCCTCATCATGCCTGAAGGACCGACGCTCCACGCACTTATCATGTCCGAACATGACGTTTGGATTAGCAACCATGAAAATGCACTGTTCTGATCCCTGCTCAGTGTGGGTATCATATTAGCTCACAGGCTACCTGGAAGATATCTAAGTTAACCATTTATTTAAAATGCTTGGTGTTGTAGAGTACATGCACTGCCTCTGATAGCTAATGTAAGATTTTAGAAACTGCAGTTGCCACCCACGGCTCTGGGAGGAGAGTGCAGCCAAAGGCAAAGTACTCTTCATTTCTGACAGACTGTGGTTAACCAGTATGGAAATGGACTTTTGTGTGAAGTGGAAATGAAAGTTTTGATGCCATTTTGGCAGCTCCACAAAGCATTGTGCTAATGTTTTGGCTCCAGGTTATAAAAAAAAAAAAAAAAAATCAAAAACATTATTCATCTCCTCATCTGCCACCGTTTGATTTAGGAGTAGCTGTCATGTGTCAGAAACCATGGAACCTCAGAAGTCATAGAGTAACAATGCAGCAGGGATCCTGACCTGCAAATGTTAGTCATCTCACCTGTGTACATACGGCACCACTTTACTTTTTGCACTGATGTCACCACACTGTACTGTATAGAAAGTCCATCACACTGCATTGCCATCAGAACCTTTATTTATTAATGTGTTATTTAAATGTGTGGATAATGTCGAGCACTATTGGTAAGTCATTTTATTATGTTTACATATCGCTGCCTACGTGTGAAATTTATGGTGCACTGTGGTTCTCTGTGTATGGTTCCCAGAAGAATAAATAGAGGTATTTTATTGCCAGTTAAATGATTTGGATTCATTTGCTTTTAAGTCGTTAAACTAATGAGTGTGGGGATGGTAGAAGTAAGCTAAAAATATCCACTCATTTCAACCACAAAAACAGGCACAAAGAGCTCAAAAGCACAAGTGTTTTTTATTGTTTGTCTAAAACCAGCTGTTGCAGTGCAGTTTTATTGTTTAAGCGTACATTAATGTCGATACTGCTGCCCATTTTCAGACGCTTCCTTGGAGAACTCCTGCTGGTGTTTGCATCTATCTCAGCCTGCCCTTGCCCTTGCCTCTTCCTTTGGCACTGTGGAATCAAACAAAAATTATTTGTTATCATCTTACACTGTCTTAATTTAATTTTGAATGCCTTTGGTCTCCATACTATTTATATCTACGTTATTGCAGCACATTGGCTTTTTGTTAAGGGAAAAAAGAAAAAACATACCTATTTCCCTTTAAAGTAAGGTATTTGGAAAAGTAATGCAAATATACATTTTGATACCATTTTTTGAGGAGTACAGGTATGTTTTTCTACTAAATCCTTTTTTCGTTTAGCAGAAACTGAAACAAGGAGAGAGTGAACTTGAGACAAACACTGAAAGCGTCATGCTATTACAAGACAAAGCATACGGTTGCACACAGCTGACAGATGACGACTATGTCCTCCCAGCTGTGTACTTACCTTTGTTCTCTTTATGTACCTTTGCCTGTAACATCTAATATAGCCACAGTTTAACCTACCACATATTTGACTTGAAAAGCAGAGTGTACACTTTAACGAGGTGGTTATACACAGCCCTTGGCTTTCTGCCTTCAAAATGTTGACAAACAACTTTTGAAGACTGTTCAGTTTAATTTGTACTTAGTGTTACAGAAACCAGATTTAAAAAGTAGGAAAAAAAGCATTAGAATATTGACAGTAAAAACAGTACACTATGGGTAAGTAATGTTCATACTGCATACAAAAAACAGTGGAATTTCAAACGAGTTGATCTTTTCCGCGGATGTAGTATTAAAAGTTAATCATTCTAGTAACATCTCATACTATACTTTAATAAAACTTAACTGTCACATTTTAATATATAAAGACATACTATACTATGACATTTTTTTCCCACTTACGACACTGACATTTTTTACGACATACTATACTATACTGACTTAACACATACTATACTATGACTTTAACATTTTTTCCCCACATACTATTCTGACATTTTTTTCCACATACTATACTATGACATTTTTGTGCTGACATTTTTTTCACATACTCTACGATGGCTTTATCACATACTACACCATGACCTTTTTTCACGTACTATACGATGACATTTTTTACGACATACCACAAACTATATGATTACTTTTTTTCCTCATACTATACTTTTTTTTTAATCACAAACTGTACTGTCATTTTTATTAGTTTTTCAACATGCTATACTAAGACTATTTGATATACTACTTTTCTTAATTTACTATACTATGAATAACTTCGACACACTATACTATGACATTTTTATCAGTTATTTCAACATACCATACTATGTCGTTTTAAGGACCTTTTTCAATTTACTATACTATGACTATTTTTGACATACTATACTTTGTTGTTTTTGTCAGTTTTTTCAACATGCTATACTATGACTATTTTTGACATACTATACTATGTCGTTTTGATTACTTTTTTCAACATAGTATGCTATGAATATTTTTGACATGCTATACTATGACGTTTTTATCACTTTTTTCAACATACTATTTTTGACATACTATACTATGACGGTTTCATCACTTTTTCAACATACAATACTATGTCGTTTTTATCACTTTTTTTCAACATACTATACTATGTCGTTTTTATCAATTTTTTCAACATGGTATGCTGAGTATTTTCAACATGCTATACTATGTTGTTTTATCACTCTTTTTCAACATACTATACTATGCCGTTTTTAATTACTTTTTTCACCATACTATACTACGACTATTTTCGACATGCTATACTATGTCGCTTTGATGACTCTTTTCAATTTACTATACCATGAATAATTTCGACACACTATACTATGACGTTTTTGTCACTTTTTTCAACATACTATACTATGTCATTTCAATCAATTTTTTCAACATAGTATGCTATGAATATTTTTGACATGCTATACTATGCCGTTTTTATCAGTTCTTTCAACATACTATACTATGTCGGTTTGATGACTTTTTAATTTACTACACTATGAATAATTTCAACACACTATACTATGACGTTTTTATCACTTTTGTCAACATACTATACTACGACTATTTTCGACATACTATATCGTTTTGATGACTCTTTTCAATTTACTATACCATGAATAATTTCGACACACTATACTATGACGTTTTTATCACTTTTTTCAACATACTATACTATGTCGTTTCAATCAATTTTTTCAACATAGTATGCTATGAATATTTTTGACATGCTATACTATGTTGTTTTTATCACTTTTTTCCCAACATACTATACTATGACTATTTTCGACATACTATACTATGACGGTTTCATCACTTTTTCAACATACTATCCTATGACTATTTTTGACATACTATACAATGACGGTTTCATCACTTTTTCAACATACAATACTATGTCGTTTTGATGACTCTTTTCAACATACTATATATACTGTGTCATTTTCATCAGTTTTTTCGACATGCTATACTATGCCGTTTTTGTAACTTTTTTCAACATACTATACTATGAATAATTTTGACATACTATGATGTTTTTATCACTTTTTTCAACATACTATACTATGTCGTTTTTAGCACTTTTTTGGCAGACTATACTATGTTGTTTCAATCTATTTTTTTTTTAACATAGTATGCTATGAATATTTTTGACATGCTATACTATGTCGTTTTTATCACTTTTTTCCAACATACTATACTATGACTATTTTTGACATACTATACTATGACGGTTTCATCACTTTTTCAACATACAATACTATGTCGTTTTTATGACTTTTTTCATCATAATATACTATGACTATTTTCGACATACCACACTATGTAGTTTAATTTTTTTCAAAATACTATACTATGAATAATTTCGACACACTATACTGTCGTTTTATCAGTTTTTTGGTATACTATACTATGTCGTTTCAATCAATTTTTTCAACATAGTATGCTGAGTATTTTTGACATGCTATACTATGACATTTTCATCACATACTGACATTTTCATCACATAGTATTCTGACTCTTTATGACATACTATACTCATTTTTTTTTTTTTTTTTACATACTATACTCTGACAATTTTTTCATATACTATATTACGACATTTTTATCACATACTACATTCTTTCCACATACTATATTATGACTTTTTTTTACCACATACTATACTATGACTTTTTTTTTTTTTTACCACATACTATACTGACAGTTTTTTCACATAGTATACTATGACTTTTTTATCACATACTATACTATGAATTTTATTTTATTTTTTCGTGGTTGTGCTGCTGCCGTGGTCCTGCCTGATGCCTCCTACTGCTGCTGTTATTATTAGTCATACTTTCACTGTTATTATACACACGATACAGGATTATTGTCACATACATATACTATCATAATATGATAGTATTATTACAGCTATTGTGGTACACTATGTTGTAAGTTTATATTAACATAAACGTACAACATATTGTACCACAATAGCTGTAATTATTATCATATTATTATTACTTAAATTAAGGCTGTTGTAAGCTACTGTCATTACTGTCTGTCCTGTCCTCCCTGTCTCTCTTTATGTCTCATTTTGTCATATGGAATACTGTAAATTTATTATGTTGATCTGTTCTGTATGCCATGTATTGCACATCTGTCTGTCCTGGGTTTTTTGGGGGGAGTTTTTCCTTATCCGCTGTGAGGGTCCAAAGGACAGAGGGATGTCGTATCCTGTTAAGCCCTCTGAGGCAAATTGTGATTTGTGATATTGGGCTTTATAAATAAAATTGAATGAATGAATTGACTATGACATGTTTTTCCATGTACTATACTATGACTTTGTGTCACATACTATGACCTTTTTTTCACAAACTATATGATGACATTTGTTTGATATACTACACTATGACTTTCTTTTATCACATACTATACTATGACATTTCTATAACATAAATACTATGACATTTTTTATAATTACATACTATACTATGACATTTTTTCCCCACATACTATACTAAGACTTTTATGACACATAAACTATGACATGTTTTAATACGTAGTATACTATGACTTTTTTATTCCATACTATACTATGGCTTTTTTCATGACTATTACATTTTTTTGCTTAGTATACCATAATATATCTTGACTTTTTTTTTTTTTATGACAAATCATATTTTATGACAAACCATATTACATATTTCATGACATACTATGACTCTTTTTAATATACCATGATTTATTTCTTCATGTACTATACTAAAACTTTTAATTACCTACTGAGTTTATACATACTATACTGTGACATATTTTATTACATACCAATTAGTTTTTTTTTTAATTAAATACTATACTATGTCATTTTATGACATTCAATACTATGACTTTTTATCACACACTATACTATGGCTTTTTTTTTTACTACATATTGTATATTATATTACATACTATACTATGACTTTTTTATTGTATACTAAAATAGGACACATTTTGGTATATACTATCCTGTGACATTTTATGACATACTATTATATGACCTTTTAGTACATACTATACTGTGAATTATTTTGTGACATGACTTTCTTATTAAATTGTATACTATGACACATTCTAATATATATTATAGTATGACATATTTTATGACAAGCTATACTATGACATTTTATGATATACTATACTATAAGTGTTTTTAAGCCACACTATACTATGACACGTTTTATTACATACTATACTATAGGGCTGGGCGGTATACCGGTTTGTACCGAAAACCGGTATTTATTTTCGTTATGATATGAAGTTTTCATATCCCGCAATACCGGTGAATAGCCCAAACAACGTCTGGAACGTGTGCGGCGGGAAGGTGTTTCAGCAGGGACCCATTTCACCGCTGCACACCACAGGCACGCTTGAGTGGGCGAGAGTGAGAGCATATAGAAACGTTTAGAGGCAAGAATGGCTGCCGGAGAGAGTCCTGAAAGTGAAACAACTGTACACGATGACCCAGAAGAACTCATACCAAAAAGAGCAGTGTTTCCCCTATATGCAACTAGCAGCAGCGCACCGCCATTTACAATTCTCCTCTGCTCTCTGTATCGCGCACGGCGGAGTTTCGCCCCGATGTGTGCGCGCACACACACACACACACACACACACACACACACACAGACAAAGCGCACACACACAGGTGAGCACACTAGAGCATGGCTTGGGCCGCATTTTCCTGACCAAAGACAACCCATCCCGAGTCCGAAACAGTTATAACCGAGCACAGCACTAATGGAGCGGAGCGTGTGTTGCGTTCAGGCGTTGTCAGGTAAATAACAAATTCCGGCACTTGAATAGGCCATAGCACAACACAGCAGCATGTCAAGTTGGCCAAACCTGAGCAAAATACCGTGAAACCGGTATGATTTTTTCTTAAAACCGCAATATGAACATTTTGTCATACCGCCCAGCCCTACTATTCTATGACTATTATACATAATTTATTTTGACATATTTTATTAGATACTACATAGTCTCGCTCACCAGACCTTTCTCAAGAAAAGAAAGGTCTGGCTGCACCGACTCTCACTTTAAGATTGGAGAAAAAAAACGCCCCGGCTTTTTTTTATTTCTTTCTACCAATCACAATCGTTCTTGGCAGTGCCACAGCAACGGTGCGCTTGCAAAAATATTGCCGGGGGAAACAGGTTTTGGTGTAACACGCCCACAAAAATATCGGCTACAGGATGCGAACCATGGCAGAAAAATGGCTACACCCCCGCAAGATCAAACACCACAAAAGTTAGTAAAGGACGTTTGTTGACTATGAGAATCGGAGATGGTAGGGTGGGACTTCAGTGGGTGGCTCGTTCCGCCCAATGAGAGGCTGATCTATGCAGCGAACTTCCGCCCACTCAGACTAGATACTACACTATGACCTTTTATTGCATACTTTACTATGCCGTTTTTATCACATACTATACTATGACTTTTTATATGATGTACTATACTATGATGTATTATTGTTTGTAATTAAATATAACTTTTTTAGAATATATTATGCCATAACATAACTAAGGATAGACCGATACATCGGCCGGCCGATATATCGGGCCGATATTTGAGTTTTTTACTTGTATCGGCATCGGCTGATACGCGTGTGGGTTAGCGGATTTATTTTTCCCTGGCACTTTTTTTCATTTGAAAGTATGTGGTTAAGTTGAACAAAGCTGTTGAATCATACTGTGTACAGTAGTTGTTGTTTTATTTATGCTTCAGCTTAAATATTTGTTTATTTTATAAAGACATTACTGGAAGATTTAAGAGCACTGAACTCTTTTTTTTATTTGAATGTATAATAATAATAATAATATTCTACCTGCTCTACCTCAACTTTCCATCTTGTTTTAGTATTTTTTACTGTTCAATAAATGTTGAGACCTGTAATATTTGTTATCATTGTGTCATTTTTTTATGTAAATTGAGGGAGCAAAAGTAGTATCGGCCCCAAATATCGGCTCAAGAAAATCGGCAGTCCATAATCGGTCATCGGCTAAGGGTGATGAAAAAAAATCGGTATCGGCATCGGCCCTAAAAAATCCATATCGGTCTATCCCTAAACATAACATAGTATAACATGACTTTTTTATTACATACTATACTAATAATACTAAAACTAATCTACAGTGATGTATGTCATGGCATATAACATGACATATTGGCCATATTATGACTTTGAATGGCATACAGTAACATTTCTATGACATACTTTAATATGATTTTTCTTATGACACCTGTATACTTACTGTATATTTTTTAGACATTTTAATGGCATACTTTGTCATGACATCTTGAGTGGAATTCTTTATGGCATACTTTTAATTTAATATTTTTTTACTGCATGTTTTGTGAAATATTAAACTTTGACGGTATGGTATCTGATTCTAAAACATATTTTATGGCATACCATAGTATGACTTTTAGGACTTTTTGATGGCATACTATACTATGACATTTTTTATGGCATACTATGCTATGGTAAAGCAAACAATTAAATATCACAGTCTATATATTACTTATTTGCAGCCACAGGAAGTTTAGAAAAACTGAAGTCGTAGATCAAGTCAGATGAAGTGAGGTCAAAAGACCTTGTTGTAGAAGAAATATCATGGCACATGAAAACCCTCAACATTTCCTGGGACTCTCTGAATAAAGACCAAAACCACCCCGATACTACATCAGTAGCTTCCAAGAAACAAAAGATACTCTCAGTACCAATATGGGCTGAGACTATGTTTCAGAGGTGGCTCCTACTTACCTCTGCTGGTCCTGAATGCGAGTCTGGAGCTGATTGATCTGTGGGGGGACAAACATGGAGGACTGGCTAAGCACAGAAACAACAGCAAACACACAGGCGAACACCAGTTTAGCCAAAGAGCGGACCACGTGGTCCTAAAGAAGAGCTTCGCAGAGCGAGATATGTTCACCTGACATCCAAAGAATTTCATCTGCAGAGGGGGACTCACCTCCAGTCTTTCTGACTGAGCTGATCATTAAACTGAGTAGCTGTCGTAACAGAGTACCTGACTTTTGGGACTTCTATGGCTGTACTAAACAACCACATGGCAGCTTCTTGCAGGCTTCATGAACATACTACTTGTTTCACCTTCTGTTGGTGACTCAGTCACTTAGTGGTCGCCCAGCTTTGTTCCTGCGTCACTGTCCGAGGCTTGGTTTGTGGCCCTTCAACACACCGACAGCAAAACTACACAACAACCAAGAGGCTCACACTCCTCATTAACAGTTACTCACAACTTCTGCTGCTCATTGATTCGGGTCTGGAGTACATTGATCTGGAAGTCAAGCCACATTCATTTTAGAGAGGCGCCATCAGGACAGCCTTGCACAGTACATACCGGTTCAGCTTTCGTATTCTGTGGCTTTTTCAGGGCTGTGGGCTCAGTATCATCAATTTGCAATGTTTGTCATCATCATTTTATCCCATGCTCTACATTACCACTGTATAGAAAATCAGGATAAGTAGTAAAAATATCACAGATAGTCTTTGGCTTTTAAGCCACACCAAAGCATTTCTATTTAAGAAAGACATAATTACAACCTTAAATTCCATTTTTTCATAAGCAAAGACCTCCAAGGAATATTAAGACATTTGCTGAAATATATTAACTTTCTTGCCAACTTTCTTGAAAATTTATACCACTCTCATGTCAGTGCGGATAATATGTAGCTGGTGCCAGAGGCAGGTTAGTTTAGTAGGGGAAACAACTAGCCTAGCTTTAATCAAAGGTAACAAAGCTAAGCTGAGCTAAGCTAACTGGTTGCAGCTTCTGGTTTTGTAAACAGACATGAGAGTTTTATCAATCACCACATCTAACTTTCTAAAAAAGCTTATATATTAAAATGTCAAATTAATCCCTTTAAAAACCATTACTTTCTTAACCAGATTGCTTTGTAACAACACTGTTTCTATAAAAGTAGGTAAGGTATTCTAGCAATTGACACACGGACACCCCGAGGCAAAGTACTTACATCATATTTCTGTCTCTTCAGTTTCTCACTGAGGTCAAACTTCTCAGCCTCCAGTGTCATCAGCCACTGCCACAGCTCACTGGCCTTCTCCCTGTGAAGCAAAAACCAGGAGTACCTGAGAAACAGGAAGCTAAAAGGCCATATCAAAACTGTAAAACTCTATGATACAAAAAATGGGAAGTTGATGAGAGTTTTATTCACAAACAAATCATCTGCATCAGACCGTAAATGTGGATATTAGCCTGACTACAGGACTGTGAACAATGACTGCGAGTAAAAACAAAGTATCCTTACTTGACTTTGTCCTCACTAAGATGGTCGATGTTGAGAGGCTTCCTCCTTTCTGCCAGGATCTTCTTTTTCTTCTCTCTCTCTGTCTGCTTCTTCGCTCCCTTCTTTCCATCTTGCTGGATGGGGAGAATCAATCCAAGTGGATGTGTTGACAGAATACCAAAAAAAGAAGAAAAATATCAAAGAGGCCACAAAGTCTGATTCTCTGATTCTATTTCCTATTATTTCAAGTGCAAACACGCACACTGTATTCATGGTCATGGTAAGAGTCTTTGTCTTCTCTCATTTATCTCAGCGACAGTATCTGTGTATCTGTGTGTGGGTGACTGACCCTCTGTTGGACACCACCATACTGCTGAGTCATGTTTGTCAGAGCCTTCTTCTTCTTGGCGTCCTCATCCTGCTTCTTACGTGCCTCCTCCAGCTCCTTCCTCTCCTTTTCTTCCTGTGGAACAGATTGCACATGATGGTTATAGGAGTAAGAAACAGTTTGGAGCTGAGCAGATAGTGTGCACTATACAGTGAGTTTTTCACTTAAAATATCCGCCTGTCACACCCTGACAACAATGCTGTGACAGTGACGAAAAACTAAAACAATGAACTAAAATATACTATAAAGATCAGTAGAGCTGATGGGAGCTGCAGAGACGGGTGATCAGTCTCTGGAGGTTCATCATTATGAGTGACTGCTCTCACATTGCACATGGTCATCGGATCCATTGTTATTTTAAAAGTGTTGATTATAGTAGCTTCAAAGATTAATATAATGCAGGTTTATTTGCAACATATAGAAAAGAGTCCCCTATAGGCAAAGACTTCAAGTTATCAAATCCTACATCATCAAATCAAAAGCTGCACAAGGCAATTTTATCATATGACATCAGTACACTGCATGAATTACATTCACACTGTAAAGCACCAAACCTGTCAAAGCAGAAGTAGAAAAGCTCAGGAAAAGATTAAAGGAGACTTACTAGGCTTTTCCTTATTTTCTGTTAAATATATAATGTTACAGTGTCAGATGTTTATATTAGATGTGGCCAAAGTTTTAGTAATGAGAGAAACGTCTGTAGAAATAATCTGTGTGAGCAAAGACCTCAGGCTTCAGAGCGTTCTGAATTTCCAACATTTTTCTCTACATTCGAGAGAAGCTGACATCGGCTCATGACAGATTTCTTTATATGGTCATCTGCTCCAGGCACATTACTGTAAGTGCTTCCATGACATACACTGCTACATGTACCAACATGCTAATGTCAGGGAAACATGTAGCTTGGTTGCAGATATTCATCATTTCTCCACGATTTGGGATCATTTTTCTACTGGAACATGTCCGGTTGTGTTTAGAAGCTTTTATTGGTGATTTTTCATGGTAAAGAGTGGCACTTTTCTCTGTTACTGTCATTCCTCAGCTGCGAGTAAACTGCCAACATACATGTAGCTAAATGCTAACATCAGGGAGACATGAAATCTTTTGGTAGATGATTTCTCCCTGATTTCATATCATATTCCTGCTGGAACATTTCCGTGTAAAGATTTTGGTTTATTTTATTTTCAAAGTAGAAAGAGCCACTGTACGCCGTTCCAGTCTTTTCCCTGCTGCAAGCACACTGTTACATGTAGCTACATGCTAACTTCAGGGAAACCTGTAATCTTGGTTGCTGATGTTTCTCCCTATTTTTGGATCATATTCCTGCTGGAACATTTTCATGTGAAGATTTTTGTTTACTTATTTTATTGGGGATTTTTCAAAGTAGAAAGTGCCACCATACTCAGTCACAGTCATTCCCTGGCACGGAAACACTGACCAATCAGAGAAAACTGGGCTTTTTTGGAAGGAAGGCTTTAAGAGACAGGTGCTAAATGGAGTGTGAATACAGGCGTTCAAACACAGACAGTATGAGAAAAAAAAGTGTTTTTTTTAACCATAAAGCATGTAAACATGTTCTAGTACAAACTCAAAATACAAATATGAACCTGAAAATGAGCACAATAGGGATGTATTAAGGAAAGAGTGTCCTGTTGTTTATGAGTTAATATTCTTTGGAGAAGATTCCCCACCAGGATACACACATGCCCGACTCCCTAAATGTATTTAGAAAACAAGGTGACACTACAGAGTGTCACTTATTTGTTATACAGTCGGACAATCTTGATTAATTATATGTAGGGTCATGTCCTTAACAAGATAAAATGACAATTAGAAGGGACTCACAGCAACTCGAGCCTGTCTCAACCTCTCCTGCTCAGCACGGATCCTCTGCTGTTCATCCCTCTCAGCACGACGCTTCTCCTGCTCATCCATGCCACACACACACACACACACACACACACACACACACACACACACACACACACACACAAACACTCTCAGTGTAATTGTTTTCTGGGTGGTGCATCACTCCAGTGATCTGGCATGCTTTCCTGGAAGACTTACGATCCTGTTAACGAGAGCGATGAGCTCCTCCTCATCCTTCTTCCTCTGAATGAAGTGGGCCTCGATCAGAGACTGCAGCTCTGTCAGATCCTTCTCCTGACGCTTCCTGTGGATGTCCTGCAGTTACAGAAACACAATGTTTGTATTGACACACTTATCAGGACCTTAAGTGACTGCATTTTCACTGAGCAAAAGTCATAGTATTGACCCTGAACTACTATAACAGACTTTTGGTCCTTATAATCTAGACTCCAAATCACAGGAACCAAATGTCTGCATTCTAGATGAACTCAAACATTCATGCACACAGACACTCTTGCAAATGCACATTCATTATACAGACAAATTATTACAAGTGATGTGTCTTTGGAAACAATCACTTACATCAAAGTCGACTTTGTCTCCCTCTGGTATCTTTGGCACAGCTATAGCTGGAGCAAATGCCCTAAAAGAGCATATCTGGGTTAGAATACGCAAAGCTTTAAATGACCTATTAATCACTAGTTGGTTGATGTGCACAGATTAAACTTCACAAAAGACTTACTTTGGTTTGGGTTTGGAGTCATCTGTTACAATAAAAAAAGGGATAATTACAGTTACTATAGCGGCCATTTATTGTTTTGGAATAGTTCATCCCTAAATCAAAAACATATTTTCCTCTTACTTGTAGTGCTATTCATTAATGTATCAGCTGTAGAGATGTCTGCCTTCTCTCCAATATAATGGAACAAGATGGCACTCGGCTTGTGGTGGCAAAAAATCTGTTTGAAAAACTCAACAGCAATGTCTCTTTCCAGACCTTGCTGTGAGCAGTTTCATGTAGGAACTATTTTCTTTCTACTGTAATACACCTGCCAACCGTATCACCGGGCAGAAATAAGTGTGCATCTACTCATGGATGAGATGCTCCTGCTTGAGATGTAAACAATAACAGCATCCTCCTCAGCTAAGCTTTAACATTAGCTAGCTTAGTGGTGCTAGGTGAGCAAGCAGTAAATTCACGCTTCCTTCTGCACAGTAATACAATTGGCAGGTGTGGTTCAGTAGAAAGAAAATAGCTCCCACATAAAACTGCACAACAAAGTCTGTGGATTATCTTGAGTAACCACATCATGATTTCAGTTGATACATCGCACTACAGGTAAGAGGAAAAACAAAATGTATTTTTGATTTTGGGGTGAACTGTCCCTTTAAGTTACTGTCATTAGTTTTTCTGTTTAACTTAAAGTATAAATCTTATGTAAACGACATGTTTGCAGTTTAAAATTCACAACTGACGTGTCAAACAGTTCGATCTTCAGTAGATAAAATAACAGTGCGTACACACATAACACACTCTGACAAACATGCATTAATACTAGACCAAGAATCTTGCTGAATGCTGTTCATACCACTAAGTCAATATTCTGACATACAATGGCCTTTTGTTAGAAAACCACTGTTATATGAAAAAAATTATATGAATTATATGAACTGTCTGTATCCACTTTATGCATGACATCCAATAAAGTAAAATGAGCAGCATGTGTGAAATTAATACCACTCAATATCGATGTGGGTTTCTTCATATTCCCCCAAACGCTGCATTCAAACAACATATCTTTTAGTTTGGTAGTCAGCATGCACAAGAGGTCTCATCAGTATACCTTCATCTGCAACTGGAGATTCTGCGGCAAAGGACACAAGGCCAAGTTAGTGCTTCAGGTAGCAGAATACAAATAAATTCACTTTAGTTTTTGCAAACACCAATTCACTAAGGTCAGGTATCTATTTCATATATTTTGAAATGTCAGGAGGACAAACACTGAGTCTAAACAGTTTCTGTATTCCTGGGCATACTGAGTTGGTGTAAATACTCTCGGGGTTTCAAGCCACAGAAGCTTAGTTTACTTTCAGACAGTGGAGGCAGTTCTTTTGTAAAGGTGTGTTATCAAAATAAATATCATGCCATGAGGTACAATACTGCACTACATGCGAATTCATCCGTAACAGGGAATTGAAAAGATTGAAAGTTACAATGACTACTTCCTACAAATATCTCAGCACTAAGGTCTTGTCATGGTCTTACCCCCTGTCAAACATGGTGGGATGCACACAGGAGAATGATATAGTGTTATTTAGCCACACCATGCATACAAGTCTGAGCAGAGAGACGAGGCTTTACCTTCTTCTGCAGGCTCTTTGTGAGCAATGTGAACAGGCAGTTGATGAGTGGCAGTGATCATAATCAAAGAAACAGAGAATAGTTAATCAGTAAATGCGCATTACATGATTAATGACATAACAAATGTTACCTAGGAGAACAATTCAGCCAAACCAGATGTCATATTTCAAAACAAATAATTATGCCTCTTTGCACCTTTGTATAGTAGAGGTCCAAGTCATTGCTTTTTAAGTCTCAAGTAAGTCCCAAGTCTTTGCACTCAAGTGCCAAACTTTGAATTTGAAGTCCCACACAAGTTATAATGTTCTCTTCACCAAATATAATGCCATTTTAACAATGGAGTAATAACAATTAGCACTACTAAGCATAAGCTCGCAAACTATGGTACAATCAGCCTCGACTTACCATTCTTTGTGCAACTCAAACAAAGCTGAAAGTTATTGTGTCTCCGTGTGCAATTTTCTTGCAGACTTGTGTGTGTTGCATACTGCTATTTGTTTTTTGTTGACCACCATGTAGTTTTTGTAAGTGAACAAAATTATCTTTGGTATCATTTCTTCCAACTGGCTTTCCAATTATGTAGCATAGGCCCTTCATGGTTCTCTCCTGCAATGTGATTAGATGCTGTCAGATTGGCTCAAACAGTGTGCAACATCTGGGGAATTCAGCGTTGACTTGCTGGGAATTAACAGTATTATAATGAGTTGATTCAGGAAATAAACTGGCAGACTTTTTAATCTTCGGGCTTGGAGGGATGGAATAAAGTCAAAAGGCTAAAATCCAAACAAAGTCCCAAGTCACTAGTGTTAAAGTCCAGCTCGAGTTACTAGTCTTTTTTAATTTTAATTTTATTTTTTTTTTTTTAAGTTGAGTATAGAGTCATTAAATTTGTGCCTCGAGTCTGACCATGTGATATGACTCAAGTCCACACCTCTGATGTATACAATATATTTGTCTGAGCTGGTCCACTGTAAATGTAAGCCATACAAAGATGATTATTATAATAGAATTTAACAGTAAAACAGAAAAAGTCATTACCTTCTGCCGTGGGAGTTGCTAAAGTGGTGTGAAATAATGAAAATATGATTAGATGTGTCACATTGTCATGCAGCAATATGTTTACAATTATCCAGGGGCATTATATTCAATAAGTTTTCTTTGCGATCATAAAATAATTAAGTCATGCAGTGTGTGTGATAAGATAAGAAATTAATGAGATGTTCTGACATTTTAGAAACATTACATGAAACGCTTCAGATGTTTAAACCTCTAAAATGTCAATATTCTGTCAGTAAATACATGGAGAGCTACGATCTCGACAATAATCACTGCTCAGCTTTACTTAGATGTAAATGGAGATGATGGCACAATTTTCACAATTTTGGAATGAATTCATCAAATACTAACTCGGCACACAGCTCCCTGACAGCCATGCTAATATTGATATAGGTAAACAAATGGTGCAGAAGAAAATGAGAGATGAACAAAAGAAATGTGCAGGAAAAGAACATGAGTTTTTGCCGAGATAGTGTGTTAATAATATAAAATGGGTATGCATGTAATATTTAGGATGGTACAAGCAATGTAATGAGCAGTGCTACACAGAAAACTATCATATTATCAAGTGAAACATTCAATCTTACCTTTTGTTTCTATATAAATATTACTATGTTATTTAAAAATACAGATGGAATTATAAAGGCACATGAAAATATGTAAAGAGGAGAATTACCTTCTGCTTCTGGTGCAGCAACTTCAACTTCGACTTTTTTTTTAAACAAGAACAGAAAAGGAATTATTGATGCCACTTTCTGTTATTGTTGGCCAAATAACATGACAAAAGAAGACATGGCACCACAAACACACTGCACTACAATAATACGCCAGAAGCGTCTGAGTGAAGAAATATTTTTTGACAGAAAAAAGTCATACAAATCTTCATTTTCCAGTGTCTCCATGACTGAGTGAACAAAATATGGATTAGTGGATCAATGAGACTTTGGTAAATAGCTTGAGGCAGGGATTCAGTAAAACTCTGAGCACTGTGATACTGTCTCTTGGGATGCACTGAAACCAATGCCAGTGTCTGACTTTGTGACCAAAGCTAAAATAATCTGGGATCACAAACTGAGCCTGTGAGCTGTTTGCAACGTGTCAGAAATCAAAGCAAAGTTTCAGCACACAGCAGAACAACTGGGACAAGATAATGATCATAGCTGCTCACTTCGTGTCATTTAAATGATTTTTAGCCAATGCTAATGAGAGGTGGAAGAAGTATATTGATCTTTGACTCAAGAAAAAATAAAAAATAAACTTAAAGTATTTCACTGCAGGAGAGCTTGTCTTTTCATAAAACTGGGTTGTTTATGCAGTAGAAAAATGCAAATACTTTAAAAATTGGTGTTATATGATCAGAGAAGAAAGGCTGTGGCATTCGCTTTTGTTCAAGAGGTAAAAAAACCTACAACTACCACAACGCACTCCGTTGCACTGGACCAATGAACGCTACCGCTGGCAGATGTGTGGTAATGCGAGCTTGGCTGTTTTTCCACAGTAAACAATATGGCGGCCAGCTAGTAACACAGGATCTTAAATTACAGTTAAACAGTAAGTTAATTATGGTTTTGGAAACATTAAGGTGAGAAATAGCAACGTTACATTTTACTGTTTGATCTCAGTATTTTCAGCCTCCATTTTTAAAGTACAGGAAACAGTATCCACTTCTTGGTTAAAATTCTCGTATTACAGCCAAACAGCGCACTTAAGTATGTTTCTGAAGACATTTAAGGCAAAGAATAGACAATTGAGTAAAAGAGTCTTGGTTAATACTTGATCAGCATGGCTTAGTTTTATTGTTTGATCTATGTTAAACAAAGAGAAAGAGGGTTGAAAATTGTCACATACTTTACATAAATTTTGGGGTCCTTGTACAGTACTTCTATTTCACTATGTCTCAGAAGAAAATATTGTACTTTTTACTACACTTCATCTATTTGATAACTTAAGTTACTTTGCAGATTCAGATTATCAATACAATATATAATCAGCTGGTAAATAATGATGTATTATTGTAGATTAAACTACCCAGAAGTATATAAAGTCATGAAAATGAGCTCCACCTTTACCAGCTGCAACATTACAGTGTTGAACACATTAATGTAACGGTAATTATAATCCATTAACATAATACACATTCATCTGAAAAGGGCTATTCTGCATAACGACTACTTTTACTTTTGGTAATTTTAAATCTATGTTGATACAAATATTTTGTACTTTCACTCTAGTAAAGTCTGAATGCAGGACTTTAACTTGTAATGAGGCGCTCCTACTTTTAACTGAAGCATCTGAGTACTTCTTCCACCTCTAACTCCTTTACATGAAAATATTACAGTGCTCGTTTTACCACAAAAACATGAATGAAATGCAACATATATGTATTTCATATATACACACAGGTTGATCAGGGTGAGTCAAACTGTAGTTGGCAGCCACTTATGAAAACCTTTCATGCAAACTGTCAGACAGTGATTATATGGATATATCAAACACTGCAGTGGTAAACATGGGACAGAACAACAAACAAAAAAAGCTACGGTTATACATGAAGCTGACAAAGCTGTGTCAACCCATTCTTATTACCAGGGTGTCAAATACAGCAGCCTGGTTAGTGGCCCTCGGCTTCTGTTACTGACGCACACAGCAACCTACAGTGCATGTATGAGATGATTCGAGCGAGCGTTCATTAAACGTATGTAAATGTAATCCTGCATGGAGCAATAATGTAGTACAAAAGAGCCACAAAGTCAGAGTAGGGCAGGAGGGAGTGGTGATCGATGGGTCAAAAACACACACGACTTTCACCTAGGAGACCACTGTTTGTGTCCCATATGACACCAGGCTTCAATTTGAGTATTTTAAACCATAGTTCCTGGTGTACTTCACGTGAAAAAGTGGTCAAGTGACACACACACAAACCAGGATTGTTTTTCTAAACCTACCCACTTATCAGTTTGATTATAATACATATAATACATACTTGATGCTATTAAAAGGGAGGCTGACGTCATGACTGACAGCTACGTGTGCCAGCTAGTGTGCTTGCAATTAATGATGCTCCTTGCAATTGGGTTGGATGAAGGAAACTTGATATGGAGATACGCAGAGGTGCGACGCAGACTCTGTGTCCAAAAAACGTCACCAGTGCAGGATGGCAGTGGCTGTGTCTGGGATATTTTGGCTTCATTTTTTACAGTGGGAGGAAGTGGAGACATGTTGTCCATCTGATTATATAGTGATTGGTTGGGAGTGAGAATGTGTTGACAGTGTTGATAAATTAAGTGGTAACATTCAAACAGAAAACACACGCACACTGGAAAAGCCAACTAATTCCCTACATTTCCACGGAAAACCTGTCTGCCCCCATCAAAAATCAAACCACAGAATCCAACAGTTTGGCCACCACTTATTAACTCCTTGAAGTCCAGACTGTTGATACTTACCGCAAACACACACACGACACCATCACAATATATCTTAGACTGATGAACTTGATGGCCTCCCACACCTTCAAAGTAACTACCATGTCTGATGTCATAAACTGTTTTGCTTTCTGTCTTATTGTCTACACATTCTGACATGTTCAACAATGTTTAACTTTATTTTTTGTTATATTGCACCAATAATAAAGAAAAAAAGAAAAGAAACCCAGCCAACTTGCTGTGGCTTTTATCACTGACAGCAACAGACAAGAAGATACACACATGAAGCCATGCAGAAGCCTTTACCTTCCTCTTGCTGGGTTTCTCCCTCTGAGCAGACATAATAAGGTCAGCTACATCTTGCAACTGAAGCTTGAAAGTGACATTTTGCTTTGAAAAACACAGTGAGTGCTCTCAAACCCTTACTTACCATCCTCCCTGAAAAAAAAGGAAGTGAAAATGTGAACTTTTGGAGCAAATCGACTGAATATCAGCTCAGATCTGTCTGTTGATTTAACTTAAAACTCTAGAGATGCTACTAAAATTCAATGAAGGTACTCACAGCATCTCTTCAACCACTTCTTCCTCATCGGCCATCTTGGATTCCAATTACCTGCATCAAAGCAGACAATGCATCAAAACATCAAGAGGCGCCACTTCAATTCACGTCTCAGAAGACACAATGCATTTTTAATAAATTTCCTTGTTTTGAGATAATAAAGGAGTTTTAATGCAGCTGCGAACTAACACACACATAACCAAATCAATTCTCTTGGGCTCAATATAATTAGGGCTGTTATATTTGGTTTTCTTGCTGTGATTTGTATTGTTGTTTGTCTTCTTGATATTTTCCTCTCTGTCTTATCAACTGTAATGTTTTTACAAGCCCTTGAGGTATCTTTTCCTCGGACAGATGGTTTGTATCTCTCTGCTTTTCTTCTTCTTTCAGTGCTTTTATCATTTATGCAAACAACTAAACCAAAACATACAACAACAACAAAAAAAAAACCTTGGCTACATGCTGAGAGATTGGAGCAATTGTAGAGTTTGAAATGATTCCACCATGGGCACTGAAAGCAGAGGCGCAGGGCTTTAAACAGCTCCAGGCCTAATCCTCAGCCATTTCCTCTTGGCAGTGATCAAGGCTGCAGGCAGCCGACTGGAGTCTGAACAGCACTGAAACTACCAGGACTACAAGAGTCCTTAAGGGACCGATTCACGCATCTGAAGCTTTGCATATCATATTGGCTCAGATATGGACACTCATAAACAATTTTCCAGGTGCTCTAAGGGCTTTCAAGTGGTACGCTGCAAGAAATGTCCATCATAACAAGTGTTATTCAGTCTAATATTCATACCAGCCTATTCTTCTTTAAAAAGCAAAACAATTCTATTTGATTGCAGTTTCATAAGTCCTCTGGACGTAAATCTATTTAAAGGAAATTCCACCAATTTTACACATGAGGATCACTTTACTTGTCCTGAGGAGTTCTACTCAACCTCTGATACAGTTGTATAATGTCCTCTGTGGCTCTGGAGGAGCTTTCTGAAGTCGAGAAAATAACTCTGATGACATCTAATAAAAGAACATACTGATCTGCACTATGGGAAATGCGGTAACCAGGGATTTTGAAGCTTGAACCATGGTAGGAACTAAAAGTCAGGATGTCTTTGCCTCTACTACTCTTTCTTTGACCAGTCTCAACACTGTGGGAAATTGGCACTGCTTGCGCTCAAGAAATCAGTCAGCAAATAAACCCCTG
Organism: Epinephelus lanceolatus; assembly: GCF_041903045.1. Lineage (NCBI taxonomy): Eukaryota > Metazoa > Chordata > Actinopteri > Perciformes > Serranidae > Epinephelus > Epinephelus lanceolatus. The sequence goes on from NC_135756.1 coordinate 25,069,432, forward strand.
TAAAACCACACTTGGCCTTTTTATGCTTCAATTTTTGCATGGATTTAACAAACAAGATGCAAAATATGTGCAGTGCTAAGTCACTGGAGAACTCCTTAAATATCAGAGTGACACATAAATAAAGAAAATACTCAAAGTTCATATGCATTACACACAGTATCTTTCTGAGCATAACTCCTGATCTTTATTTATAAAAAAGCAGACACCTGATTTAAAAACTACAATCACTGCGCCACAGTTGTATGCCTCTGCCAACCAGTCAACGAGCAGTTACATTTCATATCCATGTTTGTCTCAACTCATATGTAGCCATGACAGTTGACAATGCTTCAAATATGAATGTTGCTGAAAAGAAGCTACAGATCTTAAAACATGAATGCTTCACATCCATTTCACATCATTTTACATCCACTATACAATCAGCACAGTTCCAAGGTGGACATCCAAGATTAGCGTCAACAATTAAGTATCTGACCAGACGTCTCCCCTTCTGCTCCTGAGATACGACGTTAAATAATGGCCAGAAAAGTTTTTATGCAGAACATTACGATGTCACAGTGAAGCTGACCTCTGACCTTTTGGGTTATAAAATGTCATCACTTCATCATTTTATTCTGTTAGACATTTGTGTGAAGTTTTGACACAATTAGTGTGACTTCTTGAGTTATGGCCAAAAACATGTATTCTGGCATCAAAGTGACTTTGAACACTAAAATCTAATCAGTTTATTCTTTAGTCCAAGTGGACGTTTGTGCCAAATTTGAGGACATTTCCTTAAAGGTTTCCTGAGATATCATGTTCACAAGAATTCGACAGATGTGAAGTTAACGTGACCTTGACCTTTGACCACCAAAATCTACTGAGTTCAATTTTGAGTTCATTCCCTCAGGGAATTCTTGAAATACCATGTACACGTGAATGGGACAGACGGACAACTTGGGACATAATGCCTCTGGGCACAGCTTTCACTGGCATGCAGGCATAAAAAGCAAGAATACTAGGTCAAGGTTACAGGGATGAATTCAATAAGGCTCTGGTATCTTAAGTCCCCTATATATAAATATACTGTGTGTGTGTATATATATATATATATATATATATATATATATATATATATATATATATATATATATATATATATATATATATATATATATATATATATATATGTATATATATATCAGTTACATGTCAGAACAACCCCTGGACCCTGTTTTTTTTCCAGGGGCTTATAAATCACCAGATCATAAAAACTGGTGTCAGTAGGCTGAACAGTAGGGGAGAGTGAGGGTCTATTTTTAAGAATAATAAAGTGTGCTTTAGAACAGGTGTGGAGCTACTCCTCCAGACAATGGGTTTGGCTCACCTCACCATACTCACAGTAAATCAATGGGCTGGGACCCACAGTCAGACGGGCTATTTTTGTTGTTGCGGTTTGGTCAGCTGCTGGTTGGGGAACATTTTTTAGAACAATGTGTCTCAGGAGTCTGTCTTGCTTCTTATACATATTCCTCATTATAAAAAACAAGCTTATTACACATTTTTTGTTAATACCAGTGTCTTACTTGATATACATGCTGAATAGGTGATGTAGGGACGAAAAAAATTAGCTCCACATCCCCAGTTTCACCCTCCCTCCTCTTTGGCTGCTGTTCTGTTCTTTCTTTCCAAGTCTTTTCAAAGGGCCAGCTGCGAATTCAATCTCTGCATGCCATATTTACACCTTCACTGTATACGGTTACTATCCAAAGTCACGCCTCTGTTTAAATTCTGCTACATATGTGCTCAAGTTCAAACACTATGGTGCCTGTAATCCCTGTGTGGTTGTTAGTTGTGTCATCAGACTGAGCAGCTGACGTCAAAAGGACGAGGAAAGAGAATGTGAAGAGGAGAAAGTGGAGAAAAAGACAGAATAGGAGAAATAGAAGAATACCATCTGGCTGAAGAAAAGCACAGACTGGAAACCCAGAGAGAAATCACAGTGTACGAGGGCTGTCATGGCTGGGGTATTAAACGTGTATTTGCTTTAATGCATGCGGTCAGTCCCCGTCTGGCTGGAACTGTGAAATAACACACAGTCTGACAGCAGCAGGAATGTTGCGGGCGCTGGTTTGGGCATTAGACAGCATTAAGTCAAAGCCCCAAAGCATGCTACCAACACGGCAGTCTCAGAGGCGAGCTTAGCACCTTCTTCACCAGCATATGCACTGCTCAGATCAAAACACATCAAAGAAATGCCATCATAAAATCTTTAAGAGTGGCTTGAGCCAATTTAATTCAGCATTCATGACTTTGCATGACTAACAGCTAGTTGTTAGATCATGTTGAGGAGATTTATGTATTTCAGTCAGCAGAAATCACTTCAGTTTTTGTCAAATTTATTACGATTTCAGTTTCATTAAAAACTGCAAAATATGAACTGTACATTACCGCCTATTCAAATACAGTTTAACATTTTTATTGACCTTTTTGCTATCGTGCACCCAGAGGTCATGCTCAGATCTTACCTCCTGTATATCCCTGAGGAAGAGATGGGATTAACAGCAAATTCAAGTCTGATTCTCTCACATCCAGACAGAGACAAGTTCAATCATCCTCCCCCCAACCAAAAAGCACACTTAATACAGCCCTGTCCATCATGTGACCACATATCTCATGTGTGACTGGTTCATGCTGTCAGTTCTATTGTTGGAGGCAGATGATGAGTTACACCTTGAGAGGAATGCTGCCTTCAAGTGCACCTCATAACCTGCTTCATTCAAGGCCACAAATTGAAAAAAAACAACTTGTTCCACCTCAAAGTATTAGGATTTGGCTGGAGATAAAAGACATCTTCTCCAGTATTTATTTTTCATTGTTATTGTTTCTTTTAAGAACCAACAGCACAGAACTGCTTTGTGCTCAAGTCTGAGTATGTACAGTAGAAAAGGCATGCAATATAGTTTTGAAACATTAACAAATGCTGGCTTTTCACCTTCAGTCTTCAACCACACCTTGATTATAGCACAGTTCTTCATTCAAGATGACACTGCTCATATTTACAATATTTCTGACAGCACCTGAAGGCAGCAGAGGATTTCACAATGACTAAGCCCTTTGTCTGTCCTTTAACACCTAAGCTTGAAAATACATGACATGTTATGAGCTACAAGAGCTGCAACTGGCTCTTGTTATGGATTAATCTATTATTTTCCTTGTTGTTTAAGTTTAAGTTTATTCACTTTATTAATCCCCCTGAGGGGAAATTCAATGTTTTCACTCTTGCTTGTCAAGTGGAGAGATCTCAGAGTGAGGGGGCTGCCCTTTGGTCAGGCGCCCCGAGCAGTTGGGGGGCTCGGTGCCTTGCTCAAGGGCACATCGGCAGTGCCCAGGAGGTGAACTGGCACCTCTCCAGCTACCAGTCCACGCTCCATATTTTGGTCCAAACGGGGACTCGAACAGGCGACCCTCCGGTTCCCAACCCAAGTCCCTATGGACTGAGCTACTGCTACTTGAATGATTGTTATATTAGTTTGTACAATACCAGAAAAATGACCAACTCTCCAAAGCCATGGGGATGTAATCAAATCACATTTGTCCAACCAGAAGTTCAAAACCCAAAGATGCCCAATTTACAACTACATAATACAGAGAAAAGGCAGCACATTCTCACAGAAGCTGAAAGCAGTGAAATTCAAAATTTGCTCAAAAAAATGACTTCAATGAATTATCAAATTTGTAGTAGTGGTAGTGATGGAGTTATGTTCTGTCAATCCACTGTATGGAGCCTCAATACTGATATAAGAGTACAGTATTTTAGTAAAACGTTGTCAGAACAATCTGTGGGGATGCCCACATCTCCCAGCATGCTGGACTGAGTAGTTTGTAGTTTGCTGTTTTCTGTAATACAAACGCTGCTTTTTGTTATTGTCTATGGTGTGTCTGCTTAAAGCATGATGGTTTATGCTAGTTATTGTCATTTGTGTGTTAATTTATAGTGCTATTCCACTTTATGTCTCCAGCTGTATTTTCGCACTAGCTTTTTTAGTCTGATAATCCTCTTTTACATGTCAATAAAGGTACACAATGAGCAAAACTACATCTTGACCTCTGTGAAGCGAAAGTTGTCACAAATCATATCTATCACTGGACACATCAATAGATAATGTAAGTTACTAAGTTACTTACACACAGTGTATAAAATGATATATACAATTTATTTACCATCCAATCAGTTGCTTACCAACAACCAAAATGTTTTTTTTCCCATCCAAACACTTCCACCAAACAAATTTGGCCAACACAAAGTTAGCTAGTTAAAGTTAACGTACAGGGGCGTTTTAAATTGGCAAGAAAATGGTGGGGACGAACTACACCTGACAGTAGCAAAACCAGCCAGGTATGTCACAGTTTGACATGACGTTATTTCACATTTCCCACAAACAGGTATTATCCTAATAGGTACATACCTGTTCTCCCCTGTTACAGTGCTCATTTCCTCGTTTGTATGAGCTGTCATTTTGTTCTTGAACAGGAACCATCTTCTCTGAAGAACACACGGGAAGGAAAACGTCTCCTCAAGCTAGCTAGCAGTTAGCGGTTAGCCATTTCCTCCTAGCGAACCACCTCACGTTAAAACGGCATTATTTTCTTTAACCAGCGGTTTGGTTTATAACAATACTCCGAGTCCAGTGGGCACCGAGGGGTTTTATCCCAAATTCTGTACAAAAAGGCAGGCTTTTTCATTCGTGCTGTAGAAGATAATCCACATTGTTCATGGCATAGTTACCAAACTCTTCACTTTTGACAACTACCACAAATGACAGCCAATCAAATTGCAGCCGGGTAAAACAATCAGCCGCACGTGCAACTTGTGCCCTCCCCTGCAAGACTTTGGGCATGCGCACTGGTGTCTATCCCCCACACGCACTTGACATAGGAAGTGCGTAGCGGCCTCCTCGGCCAAGCATACATAGTAAAAACACCATTGAAAAACTACTCAGACACTGACAATAATTAGTAGTTAATATAATAATAAGAGCAACATCAGTCCATAATTTTATTCACTTTTTAAATTTCTCTACCAAACCATTCGTTTTTCTGCTGCCAGCAGGTGATGCTTCACCAGTGTGTTTAGCATGGAGTTTAGCCATCAGTGCTTTCAGTTAAAGGTCCAGTGTGTAGGATTTAGGGGGGCATATTAACAGATATAGAATACAATATCCATAGCTATATGTGTTACCTTAGAACAGGGGTGTCCAATCTTTGAGGATAATGTGAAAATACCTGTGGGCCAGCTGCTTTTTGCATCATATGGGTTATTTAAAAAAAATCACAAACAAATGACACAAACACAGCTGTCATCTTTAAGTGAAGACATATTCAACTTTCCACGACTCCTGAAAGCAGCGGCTCTCCTTGTCTACGTTTCTTTGCTGTGATTGTGTTTGCTATCTAGTAGGAAATTAACCTGGAAATCCAGATGCCCCACCCCTAGCAAATTCGAATATGCACTGCATGGGAATCTGGCCCTGACAAGCAGAGCCTGCTGAATCGCCAAGATCAGTCTATCTGATAGAGGTGGGCTCTGCGCCATAGGAGTCGAAAAGTAAACAGCAAAGATGGCAGCTGCCGAAGGACCGTGTCCATTCAATTTAGCGTTGGAAGAAACGCTAAGCCAACTACACTTATCTTTTTCCTTGAGAGAGGAACAGAGGACTGCCCTAGAAGCCTTTGTTTCCAGGAAGGACGTTTTTACTGTTTTGCTGACAAGATATGGCAAAAGCATAATATATGTTAGCCCCACTGTTCGGCAAACAAATGGGGCTTACTGCAATGAATACGTCACCTTGTTTTTTTTGCTACAACCTGTACGATCATCTGGCAGTCGTGAGGTGAATGGATGAAAAACTGCTAAATGATCTTTCTTGATAAGCCAATATTGTGTTAGTCATATAGTATATTTTGAAAGACAAGCCGAAGGCCGATTAAAATTGGTCTGCGGACCATAATTGATCTCTGGGCCAGACTTTGGACACGTCTGCCTTAGCATGAGCCGTTAATATTCACATAGGGAGCAGGTCCTCTTCCACAGAGTCTACCATGTTGTTTCTACAGTAGCCTAGAACGGACAAACCAAACAATGGATCTAGATTGGGTGATTCATGTTTTTTGTGTTTTCGCACCAACCCACCATAGCTCTCCTGTAGCTCTCCAAGACACTTTGTACACAGGATAAGTTTCAGCCAGTTGCAATCTACAACCTCACCACTAGGTGTCACTAAATCCTACACACTAGCCTTGAAATAAAATGGTAAAAACTCGAATGACTGGTGGTGAAGAAAAACAGTGTCATGCTATATTTTTCAGCAACTGACTGGAGATAGAGGAAAATTATAAAGCTTATTTGATAACCCTTTACCACATTTTGTCAGTATCATGGCTCAGTAATAAGACAACTGTTTCAACAACCTGTGCTACAGTGGGTATAAACACAATATAATGTGGTCCATAGTGGAGCAGTTATGAAATGAAACATAACAATGTGGAATACCTCAATGTCTTTATTGCTGTTGTTGAGTGAAGCGTACAATGTTTAAAACATTCATCCAGTTGGTAACTGCCCACTTGTATGACATTGGGAGTGTTTACAGAGGCTACAGATAGTGTGTTTTGCATAGGCTTTGCGCTACACAAACAAGTGTCTGGTTAAACATGAAAGAAATTTAAAAACCATAAAATGGACACAACAAGTTGTAGAAAAAAAAAAAACAATACGGCATTATGAAATCACTGTATTAAAAAAAAACATAAATGTCACATTAAATCACGCTTAAAAATATTTTGGTCAAGCTCCCCTGCTCTTTTCAGGAGGCATGGAATGTGATTGTCAGACTTTTTGAGCAGTAACATGGATCAATTTAATGCCCCGGCAAATTAATATAATCAAAGCTTGTGCCGCGCAAACACTATGAGAGGGAATGTGCTACTTAAGACCATGTCAGTGAAAAATAAACATGAAAAATCACAAGACTTAATATCATACTGAGTTGCTGTGAGGCTATCATGTACTGTACCTCAGCTGTCATAAATGTTTTCATTGCAATCATAAGGCCAGAAGACTTAACATAGTGGTAAATATCCTTGTACTGTACGAGTATCTTGCTATATGCGTAGGCACCCTGATTTTACTTTATATGCCCTCAATTAGAAAACAATCGCTGAGCGTAAGAGTGTGCATAGAGGCAATAAAGAAGTTAGTAGAAGTTAAGGTAGATTTTAAGAAAACTGGTTTGCAAACTTCCTACATTGTAAAAACTACAGCTTTTAAGCAGCAAAGGCACCTTGTGCACCTGCTTTTTAGGAGGAATGTTTGAAGATTTTAAAGTGATCAAACAGGTACAAAAGCTACAAAAACAGCTGGAAATAGAAAAAGACAAAAACACATTAAAACATAAATTAAATGACATAAAGGATAATAAAAGTCATAATGGCCTTCTGAATATTCAAACTCCTATCACCACCGAAATTAACTGCCTGTTGGTGAACAGTTGATGGATACAAAAAAAAAAGCAAAAATACTTTTTGTTATGAGTATAAAGATGTTATATAAGATACAGTATGATAGGTCATATTCAAAAACATCACATGTGCTAACATATATTACTCAGACCATTGCTGCACTATTGGTAAGACATAATAAAAGTGAAATCAGCTAAATTCTAGAAGTGCTTATATTTCTATCCTGAACTGGTGAACGTTGAATAAAATAGCAATGTGTGAAGCTTTTGCTTTAAATATAAATAAAAAAGAGATGGAAAATGTACTGTATGAGGGAGAGAACTGATTTCACCCATCTCTTTGGAATGTGGAAACTTTTACCTCATCTACTCCGTCTCTATCAAAACAGTCGGCAGGGAGTACAACAGATAAATCTAAATTTAATTATTTTTTTACTTCCTGGCAGGATTGTAAAAGTAATTAGTAATATTAATTACAAATGTCCTAATTTCACAGCATTTTGTTTCTTTTAGAAAGCAAAAATTATTGTGCAAAGGCACTTTACGTGGCGACCGTACAAAAATAAGATGCTGTTTCGGTACAGTGCTCGGACAGCGTCTTTCCTGTCCCTCGGTTCTCTTCGGGGTCCCTCTTGGGAATGTGGTCATTATTTGGTTCTTAAGACAAAGTCAAAGGAAGAGTCTTGGATTGTCGTGGTCCCCAGCTTTAGTGGCTCCTTCAAGACATTAATGTCCCATACCTGGAGAGAGACGCAAAACAAGTACATCAGCGGCTTAAACATGAGTCTGCAGACAGGTGTGGGTTAATAACTCTGATTCAAACTAGGCAACAAACACCACATGCTGGAAACAAACAGTTTAAAGCTGGGATGGGCAGTTTAATTTTTGCATCATTGGGTAAACATCCCATGATAAACTTTAAGCATCTTGTAATTCAAGTGGTCTATGAGAAAACTAAACTTCTGCACCTCCTCTTGGCTCTGTTTTAAGGCTTCAGAAAAGTTTGGCTGTGACGGGACACTTTGGCCAATCACATTTTGTTTTTTAGGGAGAGGGCATTCCTATCAGCTGTTACACAAATGCGGATGTGCATGCACCTCCCCTTGGTAAACGCCCGATCCAATGGTGGAGAATCCTGAAGAGAAGGTTGTTCAAGCATTCGCAACAACTGCTTACACTGCAAAGCAATCCAAAAACAGGATGACGAACTCAAAAAGCGAGTCTAAAATGGAGTCTGACAATAAACAAAGTGAAACAAGTATCAATATCGTCAAGGTGTTTAAGAGATGGAGATAAAATGTTGCCAATAGTTTAGCCTTCTGCTAACCGGAGCCAAATTTATGTAGCTTATGGAGCTTCTGATCACAGTGTGTCCTCCACCTCACTCCTCGCTGGGAGGAAAGCAGGCAGCAGCTCTGGAGACAGACCCTTGGTCAGTGGCCACAGCAACCCAAACCAGCTGGCGTAAACCCTGACTCCGATTAACTGGACAGTCCAAACTCCCTGCCAAATTAGCAAACTTTCTGTTGCTGCCATTACAAAGGTTATGAGCCAGCGCTGCCACTGACCACCAGCTTGGTCCTGGGGGGTTTGTGCTGGCCAAATTCAGGCAAGGTCCGTTTCCTGCTCTCCTCCCAGGGAAGCAGTCCACAGTAGCAGGGAGTGAGGCAGAGGGAACATGGCATGGCTACCCAGCTACTTCTTGTCTCAATTGTGGTCTGATAAACACAGATAGTGAATGTGCTGCGTTCAACTTTAAAATGAAATAAGATTAAATAAACCAATGTATGGGAAACATTGGGTTACTGTATGAAGTGTGCATATGCCCATTGTCGTCTGGTGGGAGAGGTTTAGGACAGAGAGGAGAAAGTTGCAGGAGAAGGGTGTATTTTCAAATTCTGTCTTTTTTTGCCTTCACCAGGTTTCTGCCTACCCTTGCTTTAAAAAGGTCATTTGATGCTTGCTTTAAGAACTTCACTGAATCAAACTTCAGAAAAAAGACCCTCATCTCCTCTCTGTTACATTTCTTTTAAAACAAGGAATCAAAATAATTTTACCGCTTTTGTTTCTGGGTCAAAATTGTTAAAAAATGTTACTCCTTTAAGAAGAAAACAACTTCGAGAGGGATATTTTGGGGGTGTTTGCTTGATTGACAGATCTACTAGACTGTGTTAGTTGCTGCTTGCTTGCCCCACTTTAGTTTCACCCAGACTCCACTCAAAACTTGCTCAAACTTAGATTTGCTGGCTCCAGGAGATTGACAAAATGGCGGTGAACATAAACCCAAATCAGATTTGTAAGTATCCTGCCTGAAAACAATAGGGGACAGCACAGATACTTTATCTGCATATGTTTTTCATATGTCTGTCTGTTGGTCATTTTTCAAACTGTTGCAATTCATTTTGAATCAAGAGGCCAGAAATTCTTACTTTAAATTCAATACAGCCAGAGGTTTAAATTTCCAACATGGTGAACATTATTATTTTGGAAGTTCTCTGTTAGAGCCAGGCATGTGGACAGTGTGAGGCTGCTAACTTGTATGGGGTCCAGGGTGGTGTCAAATGTCTGTAAAGTCCCACAGCCAACATCTAGCAAGAAATACAAAATCTATACAAAGCCTCTGTCATCCTCTGAGTCAGAGTGACACGGTGTGCTAATCTCCAACATACCAGCTATTAATGTGACAAACCAGCCTGGCAGGAACAATGCTGCTAACACTCTAACATGAGAGGCAGGACTGTGGTCTGAGCAGCACAAGAGCAGCACAAGTGGACATGCATATGAGTGGAACAGCCAAAAGGTTTGAGTGGCGTCGAGATGGCTGTGGAGTGGGTTTACAGAGGTGAAATTCGTGTGTATCTACAGTACATGTGTGTGAAGCTGTGCGCTGAACACATTACGCAGACATGTACAGAATCCCTCAAGGCCAAAACTCCTCTTCTGCCAGCTGGGAGAACAAAAGGAGGAGGAGGCTGAACTCAACTCGGATTTTAAAATAGCAAGCAATGTTTAAGTGGAATTCTAAAACCCTGTGGTGCAAAAGGCCAAACGGCAAACTGAAAAAGGCCACAGAGTTGGGTATGACAGGGTCAGTTATTGGTTTTGTGACACATGGTGTCATGTAAATCAAAGAGCCAGTGACAAGATGACACACTTAACAAGAAGGGCATACCTTCAAACTCTAAAAAAAAAAAAAAAGCCATCTTGCAAAAGTGCTGGGACATTTGTCCAGAACAACTGGAAATGTTTGCTGGTGGGAAGCCAGTGAGGGATCATGCGCTTTTCACTACACAAAATACCTCTACTGGTGGGTTGAGCCAACTGAGTGGATATGTGTGGGATCTCAGGGCTTGTTTGCAATCATGGGACATGCCATCATGACACGTGAAATTCAGATGAAGGGCAAGAAGTGATAAATCCATGTACTGCTTGAAGCAGAAATAGAGGAACGTAACTACATAAAATGGTTGGATGAACCTGCAGGCATCCAACGTGATAGATACAAAAGGAAGTAAAGTGATTTTTCCTATAACTTGTCTGATTTGCCCAGTGTTGACATGATCTTCATTTACAAATTACCTCATCCTCCAGACCTCATATTACTAATGTTACACAACAAACTGATGAAAATGTCCAAGAGTCTAGTGGACTACAATTACTTTGTGTGCTGTTGGGTCCACGACTGAAACGACTGTCTTGTTTTTGGTCAGGTGAGTACATGTGCTGGAGTATAACTGTCTTTCATATTTAAACTCTAAACATGTATGTACTGCTGCCTAGGTCACATTACTAGCTAATGTTGGTAACTTTAGCTAGTATTTCTACCTGCTAGGTCAAGCATTCTCAGAGATCTGGTAAAATGCTGTTAAAAATTGAGCATAGTGTTAGTTCTGATGGAACAGCTGATTGATGGAAGGGAGTTAGCTGATAGATCTCATGGTTCCTTTCTATGCAAACACTTGGCGAATCTCATTTAGGGCGCCCTATTTAAACTGCTTTGGCCTACCTACTGTTGCTGCTTCCTCTGCAAGCCGCTGTGCAACTTCCCTCCACCCCAGCTCCTCCTTTTCATGCTGTGTCTGACTTATCAGTGTCATTTCTGTTTGTCATTGATGCTGCTCTGTTCTGGTGCTTGGGGGGGTCTTTGCTGCTGCTCTCCCTGCCTCAGGATTTCCATGTAGGCGCATGGAAGGGCAGAGAGATGTGCTCTTTCTCCCTCAGGCTTCCCTTATATGCACGTGGAAGGGCAGAGAGGTATCCTCTCTCTGCCTTACGCTTTCTGTGTAGGCCTAGGAAAGGCAGAGAGGCCCCAGAACAGAGCCATACTGCCAAATATAATACTGCAAATGGAAATAAAGTTTTCTTTGACTCAAGTGGTCCTGACTGAAATCTGGGTTGTGGCTAAAAACAGGGATAAGTTGTAACAGCACACTGTAGTTCCATCAAACTCAAGGCATGTTTAACACAACACGGTTAATGTGGCCATTGTCATGAAATCCCAATATCTGTTGTGGAGAGAATTGAAAGGTCGGTTAACTCCTATATTAGGAAGTGGTTGGGGGCTCCTAAGTGCCTAAGTAGTGTTGCATTGTATGGAAAAGGGATACTTCAGCTGCCAGTATCTAGTTTAACAGAGGAATTTAAATGTACCAAGGTCAGGACAGAGCTCTTGTTATCTGGGAGTAAGGACGTGGTAGTTAGGAGTGTGGTTCCAAATCCAACCAAGGGGAGGAAGTGGAACCCAAGGTCGGCAGTTCAGGAGGCAGAGGCAGCTCTTAGGCATGCAGAGATTGTAGGTAATGTTCAGTTTGGCCAGGGAGGCCTGGGGCTTGGCTCAGGCAAACCGGTATGGAATAAAGCAGGTCTCAAAGATAAAAGAAAGCTGGTCGTGGAACAGATACATAGACAGGAGGAGATATTAAAGGGTGCAAAGGTAGTGGCTGAGGCTAAACAGGGACAGTGGTTGAATTGGGAAAGTGTAGAGAAGAGGAAGCTTAGTTGGAGGGACCTGTGGAGTATGGAGGAGAATTTTATTAGATTCACGGTAGGGGCTACATACGATATGTTAACAAGCCCCCAGAACCTAAAACTGTGGGTAAATGGGGACCCATCATGCCCATTGTGTTCAGGTACTGTAACCTTAAGGCATATTTTGTCAGGCTGTAAAGTTAGCTTGTCACAAGGCCGATATACATGGTGACATAACCAGGTGTTGAAATGTTTAGCTGCAGGCATTGAAAGGAAACGAAGACAGGTGAATTCAGAAGGTGTTAAGATAGGAGTTTAGAAATTCAGTTTGTCTGTGAGGGGGGAGAAATACAGAAGGGGTAAGTTAGTAAGGAGGCAAGGGTGTGGCCGCCTAGAAGGTGCTTGTGATTGGGAAATGCAAGCAGATTTAGGGGGAAAGCTTGTTGTTCCCCAGGAAATAGTTTGTACCAAGCAGAGGCCTGACATAGTGTTGTGGTCAGTGAGTCAACGGATAGTTTATTTCATTGAGCTGACAGTTCCTTGGGAAGACTCAGTGGAAGAAGCCTACGAAAGAAAAAAGCTTAGATATGCAGACTTAGGAGCAGAAGCTGAGCAGCGAGGATGGAAAACTAGGATTTGTCCAGTGGAAGTGGGGTGTAGGGGATTCATAGCAAGATCAGCTGTCTCGCTCCTGGGGGAACTCAGAGTGCGGGGACAGAGTTTGAGGAAGACAGTGAGGGAAATGTCAGATGAAGCAGGTAGAGCAAGCCAATGGATCTGGGTGAGAAGAAATAATGTCAGTTGGGGGCCAGTAGGGGGAACTACTAAGCAGAGTACATAACTCCTTGAGATCAGGTGGAGAGATCCACTTCCTCTCAGGAGGAAATCCAGGAAGAGGAAGGTTATTTAAGTGTGGGAGTGGCCTACTTGAATCCCTTTTGTTTGAGACCATGCTGCAAAGTAAGTGTGTTTGCTGATCCTGTGAGTTATCTATCTCCTTTAACTTTAGCTTATATTGGAGTTATGCTATGTAGCGTGTGAAACAGAGTATGGTGAATGTGCTAGGAAAGGTAGTATCAGCACTACTTCTACCTGGAGCTTGCATGTACGGAGCCTGGGTTTGGTTGAAGGTGGCAGTGCTGTTTGGGCTGAGAAAGCCATGTGTAAGTAAGGTAAAGGAGGTTATTGGATTGGTGTGGGGAGCAGTGAGACCTGGCATTAGGGGAGTGTCTCTGGGACGCCAGAGATCACTGTCTAGGTGTCGTGGGACCAACTAGACGAAACACTGGTGAAAGAGGTTCCCACCCGATGAGCCCAAAGACATGTTAGTTATCACTGCTCACTGGTCTGTATAGTTAAGCCTTGCCATAATAGCTTATCATAGGGGTAAGGAGGTTTTTCACTGAGTGCTGATCCTTTCTCTAGAGCACAAACTTCTTGTGTTTATTTAAAAAAAATATGCACGTGGAAGGGCAGAGAGGTATGCTCTCTCTGCCTTACAATTTCTGTGTAGGCCTAGGAAAGGCAGAGAGGCCCCAGAACAGAGCCATACCGTCAAATATAATACTGCAAATGGAAATAAAGTTTTCTTTGACTCAAGTGGTCCTGACTGAAATCTGGGTTGTGGCTATAAACAGGGATAAGCTGTGACAGCACATTGTAGTTCCATCAAACTCAATGCAACACTTCAGCATTTATGTTTGATGTTAGTTGAGTGAAGACAGAGGTTTTTGATTCACATCTGCTGCTGTATCTTAGTAAGTTTCTTCTTTTTTTCCTTCGCCTCTTGATGTCATACTATTTTTCATGACTTAAAGTGACCTATGTTTTTTCCGAATTTCATCAATTGGAACAGCCATACAAAGTGCAAATCATAGGCATTTGTGAAGTGTTGGTAGTCTTTGGCTCTAGTTGCCTGCCCTCCATCTGGTCGGTGCAAATAAGATAATCTTGAACTTCTATGTATCAGTATGCCTTCCCAGAATAGATCCTCGCTCCTCAAGAAAGAATTGTCTGAGGACCGTAAAAGTTTCAGAGGAGACAAATGATTATCTACAACGGCTATCCCTTTGTCAGACTGTTTAGCGCCCCTTTAAACCTATGCTTATAAAGCATATTGTTACTTTCTGGTTAAAACCTTGCAACTCATTTTGGCTATCTCCATGTTTTTACTTCAGTTAAAGATTTAAGCGCTCCGCTATGGGCTGAGAAAATCCCCTGTCCTTTGGTTTCTAAACCAATTACAAAAATGAAAAAAAATGCACTGTGGCCAAGCTAAGAACAAGGCGGTATTTCAGAGGTTCTGAAAAGTTGACATTTTGGAGCCACAAGTTCACCCTACAACTGCAGCATGCTTGCCCACATGCCTGCCCGCCCATTGTTATTTTGTTTTCTTACACACACACACACACACACACACACACACACACACACATATTCACAGGCTCTGCAGATACAAGCTTCTAGTGCTTTGTAAAGACTCACCGTTGGCGACTGATTTGGTCTCCCCTCTGCCTGCCACCTGCAAGACATAGAGACAGGAAGGTAACAAAGCAGCAAAGATGAAGACAGATGCAGAAAGGGGGCAAAACATCCCTGAAAAGCCTCCAGTTGAAGCAGTGAGTGCTTTCACCTTTACAGACTAGGCTTGGGAAGTATTACGGTATTACGGTATACCAGGGTATTTAGAAATCCCGATGGCATTATTTTCAATACTATCAAAAATATGGACTATTTTTTTTATTAACCTGATACAGAGATGTTTTTTTGAGGATGTATTGTATGTAGTGCACATCTCACACCAGCAGAGGTCAGTCTTTGCTGGTGGAACAGGCAGCTGAGCTGGCAAACATGGCGACAGGGGATAACGTTTCAGGACTGTAAACAACAGCTAGCAACGGCAGAGTGACACAAATATGGCATATTTTCACCTCTAGCTCTGTAAAATTAAGGATTTATTTTGACCAAACCAGACTTAATTATAGATGGCATAGTGGACTAACTAACTAAACAACATACAAGACTAACCAAGACGGTTTTATTTTTGTGTCTGTCGAGATGGAATGTGGCGTGTTTTACAATGAGTTAGCAAGGCAATTAAGCTAACGTTACGTAATTTGGTGAAAGAGAGAAACTTGAATTCAGAAGGTAAATGGTTGTATTTCTAATTAAGAACAGTTGTGAGAATCCTACCTTTCTCAACATTTTTTGGGTTTATTGTTTAATTATTAGACTGAAAAAACTTAAGAGACTTGCAGGTATGACGGTATGAAAAAATACATATCACTCAAGCCTAATACAGACTCCTGAAACCTATCCAGATCTTCTGAATCAATCGCTGTCCTGATCATTTTGCCTTCCCTGACATCACAGCATAGCATGGTTAGCTAATAACAAGTCCGCTAACCACTACCTTTCCTGTCCAGGGCCCTCTTTACGTCAGTGCAGACCACCGCCTGGTGCCCTCCAACCCAACTACTCACTGTGGCGGACCACAGCCTCCGGTCTGCACTGCAGCTGTTGGCTGCAGAAGCACACTACTGCCAGGGTAGGTAGGAAGGAAGGAAGGAAGGTTTATAATAGAGTAAATGAGCAGGTAAGACACTTTAGTCTTTTTTTAAATATGGGGTTGCACTTCTACGAAGCAGCTCTACAAACACAGCTTTATCTGTGTACAGAAATAAAGATAAGACAATTCACTCGTGTCAGGTTTAGCCAGACTTGTTTGAAGACGTGAGGTGATAACGGTGATTCAGTAATGTCAAACTACCATTGTGCAACTCAGCAAGGCGTCTCGCCTGTAAAGAGTGCTGTAAACAGTTTCTCCATTAGGGCAACATAAAGTCGAGTGAAGCTGGACTGGGAGTAGTGATTTGTGGTTGTCAGAAGAAGGAGCAGTGATGTGATACAGCCATGTGTGAAAAGCATTCAGACCGCAGTTGGACAACAGGCGCACTGTAAAAGGCTTTTTTTTTTTTTTTTTACAACACAGAATTTACGTCGAACTGTAATCCTCTGGATTTGTTGGGTTGGCTTTTAGAAGTTCTGGGTGTTAATGGAGTCAGTGGAGTAATGCTTTAAAATTAGCTCTACTGTGGCTTCGTTGATATGTTCTCCTTGTTTTTTAATTTTACAGCACTTAAAACATTTGGAAAGTTGCATTCCTAACTGTGCATTTCGGAAAGAAACTGTTTATTACTCTACATTCACAAAATGCAGATAATCACATCCCTTAAAATGTTTTGACTTAGTGGGTGTAGACACTTGTGCCAGAAACCACACAAATTATGTGAATGTGAGACACATTTGTCAAATCATAAATATCTAATTTTGGATCGACACTCTTAGATGTTATCATTATGATTAAAATAAGCAGCTGCGTCCAACCACAGCAGAACAGATTGCAGCTTTGCCAACGATACAGAGCAAAGAGTCGACAGCGTGACAGCAGAGCGTGAGGTCATTCTGTGATAAGAGCTTTGAAGAAATGTGGAACAATTACTCGTTTACCTCTCCAGGCTTATTCCAGATTTAACGGTGAGGTCGACTAGCTATGAGAGTTCTTTAAAACAAAAACAAACAGAAGTGATTGTTACTCCCATAGCTGGGACACCAGGGTCAAAATGAGATTGTTTTAATATTCCTACGCCATGTCTTTAACAAAACGTTTTCTTGATTGACATCTGGAAATCTATAATAAACCACTGGAAGTCGTTTCAAGACCACAAACCAATTTGGCAGGGTTCAAACTTCATCTGGATGCTCACTTGGATTTTCCCCGGACGGTTGAGAATGGTACTCTGATTACTGCACAAATTCTTCATCATGATACAGTGAATAAATGAGTAATAGCTACCTTGGTTGGAGAGGCACCTTTGTTTTCCCATAGACTCCTCTTGTTGGTGACGTCAACGGGTTTCAGGTCCTGTCAGAGAAGAGGTGGAAAGCAAAAGGCGAAGACAAAGCATCATATCAGAGCCCAGCATTTGTAGGTTAATTTGAAAATAGTCGACATTTTGCGGCAATGGCAGAGCACCTGAGACGTAGAGGAGAAGGAATGATAGAGCAGGACAGAGAGCTTGAGGGACGAGAGCAAAGGTTGACAGACACTGTCAAGCGGAGAGGTGCTTGTCTGGGGGAAGTGGAAAAAGCACTCTCACCACGAGTCTGAAGCGTTCCTCTTTAAAGACACTCCATCACAATGCAAAGTAAAACTTACAGATGAGAACATCTGAAAAGTTTTGTCCAAAAAGTTCTCAGTTTTTAACTATGAAGGAAATATTCAATTTTGGCAGGCCAGTCATTAGGAATTATGGACAAGGGGACCACATCTTCCAAAGTGGAATCCACACCCACTCCAGAAGCACTGGTGTGGAGAGCTTTGCCTGAACCCTGAGCCAGGGTCATCTGTACCCTTTGTTCTGATCGGAACAGGAGTAAGACAAAGCTACAGAGAGTGGTGAACACCTGCTCTAACATTACAGGGATGTCCCAGCGCAGTCTCTCCGCTCTGTACAACAAAACACCTGGCGAGCAAGGCCACCTTCATCTTCGCCAACCCATCCCACCCCTTGTACCTCCTGGGTGGAGATTTTGGCTCCCTTATTCCAAAGACGATTGTGGCCATTAGCCATTAGCCATTAACTACAGTCCACCTCTTACTGTTACAGTTTGCACATTCCACTACTTCTACTTTATTGTTCATTGCACTCTGCAAAGATGATGTTTTCACAATTACTTGTTGTTTGTAGTCTTTGTTTTTTACTGTGTTATTGTTGATAGTGTTTTGTACAGTATGTTTCTTCGATGTTTGTTGTTTTCCATTACGCTGAGGTGCCCTTCTGGGACAATAAAGATTTATTGAATTCAACTGAATCTCAAGGTACAAATATGTACAGAAATCCAAAGAAAAACTGAAAGAAAAGAAAGAGAAACTGTAAAACAAAGCAGAAAAAAACAAACCGAACTAAAAAAAAACACATGCACCAAAGAGTATTTCAGCCCATACAGGACAGACCACCTGTAGAGGTCATAGTTCATAGTTACAGGCCTGGTTTCACCTAGTTTATTAATGGGTCCCAGGTTTTATAAAATTTTTTAATGGAGCCTTTGAAGGAGTGTCTCTTTAATCGATTGGCTGTATGACTGAGAGGTAACATTCTTCCATTTACAGAATAGAAAGGAAAAGTCAATGACTGTCTGTAGGTGAGCAGGGAGACTGAAATCATCTGGAACTCAGAATACACCAAAAATAGCAAGTGTCGGAGGCGGCTTAATAACACAGCCATTAGTCTCGGAAATGGTGTCAGCACAGGATGACCAGACAGAGGCAAGTTTTTGGCAAGACCACAACATGTGGTAGATGGTGAGGTGGACTCTCTCTGTGGGGAACACTTGGATTCAAAGTTTCCTTTCATATCCTCAGTCTCTCCTGCTGTGGGTTACCTATTTGAGCACAAGCCCTGCTCCGTGACATGGAAAGCTCTAATGTAAATATTTGGGTGAAATATGAGTCAGAGTGAAGAGAGGCATGATATCCTGGCACTGAGCCAATCACGTTAGCAGGGCAGAAAAAAAAACACTCTGCTAGCAAAGCTTACGATAAGCTCATGATAAAATGCTTAAGTGACACTGTATACCAAACTCATGCCAAGTCTACAATATCCACTCTATGTACTGTATATGTGTATTATGACAAGATGTGAGAGTGGACCAGAGTTATTATAGTTCTAGATTTTTCATTAGATTTTATTTTATTTTAGTTTATATTTTGTTTTTGTTTCAGTTAGTTTCTAGAGCACGTTTGCTCATTTCAGTTTAGTTTTTATTGTTTAAAAATGTTTAGTTTTAGTTTAGTTGTTAGTTTCAGCATGAGTTTAAAAAATACCTTAAAATTCTAAGTAGCAGGTGTTTGTCAGGGGTAAAATTTAAGAAGTTCAGAACAGGTATGACAATAAAAACACATCACTTTTTAAAGGCAATTGATTCACAGTCACGTAGACATCACAGTCTCAATAAAAATATGTAACAATGCCTCCTCATGCTGTGTTGTGTTGTTGAAAACTAAAGACACTTCCTGTATATTTCAATTTCATTTTAGTTTGTTTTAAGTACACAATATTGACTCAATTTTCTTTTTTATCCCTAAAGTTTAGTTTTTATTTGTATCTCAATTTACTAAAATGTTTTTTCACACCTATTTTTAGTTTAGTTTTTTCTTTTTTTTTTAATTAAAATAACCCTAGAGTGGACTTCAGCAAGCTCAGACACTTCATAAGTTATATTTCTATGTGGCCACCAGATGGTGCCAGACAGATGATATCTCAACCTGATTTGCTTCACTGCATCATTTGAAAATAATTATAAAACATCTACAGCACAGAATATGCACTAATTGTGACATTGTCATCATCATAAAAATACTGCGGGGGTTATAAAAGTGAGAGTACTGCAGTTTGTTGGGAGAGTTTGCTAGAATGAATGCAGCCCAGATGTTACAGGATCAATGTTCTCATGCACAACTCACAAAGGAATAATGATGATGATGATAACAATAATAATGCTAATAATAATTACAACAAGGGTGAGCTTGTTGTAATTCTTATTAGCATTATTATTGTTAACGACCCATTAATGTTTATGTCCCATTAATGGGTTAAGTTCTGTTTTTACTCCAACTACAAGCGGATTTGTCACGTAAAACCCCTAAGAACCTGGTTTTAAACCTTAAGTATTTTTCTGTAACAGTCATCATTCATGAATAAATAAGCTAGTAATTATTAAAAATAATCTTTAGGTATTATTATAGAAAGTTTAACACTCCAAAACTCAGATAATCTGCTTCTTCAGGACTGTGTGGGTGTGATCTGACCGGATTTGATTGACGGTGACCAAACGACCCACCAACTGTCATCAGCTCCTGATTCAAATGCTGCTAAATCCTGATTGGTGCAATATGACATCACAGTGTCCGGCCCACTTCAGTGAAAAGGAGCACAGGAAATGCTTACAACTCTCGTGTGAAAGAACCAAAACTGTTCATACTTGGGAATAAAACTGAATGCTCATGTTTGACCTTACTGCTCATATTGAGAAGGTGATTTAGAATTCTACAGAACCTTAAAGTAGATGAGCTTTGATAAGTTAAAACATACTGATATAAATCCAGACATATATAAAGGTCACTCATCACAGCTGCATCTTCCTCCGAGCTGTCTTCAAGAGGCATTTCTCTACAGGGGCCTGAGCTGTACAGTAAATGTACTGTACTTCCCAGCAGCAGCGACAGGCGTTGCTACCGCGACGACCTACCGTTGGCCTTCCTCCTGACGTTTTGCCGCTCTCCGGGGTTTTATTCAGCCAGTCGTTAATGCGGCCCGCCACGCCTGTCTTCATCACAGCTGCTTCCTGTTTGGATAGGGTCAGAGGTCAGCTAAGCCTGGTCGTCATCGGCAACAAGGCTGAGCAGGAAGTGCCAGTGAATTGGGCTCTTTCCTCTCCGTATCTCTCTCTCTCTCACACACTCTCTTATTCCAGTCACACAAGTTTCATTACCTTCCTCGCATCCTCCACCGCCTCGTCTCTTACCTTGAATGGGCTCCCGCCAACTCCAGGCGAGGTGAACACGTTGCCTTTCTCCCACATGCTCTTGATGTTGCGGATGCTGTCGGTGACCATGGGTAGATCCACCGCTCCAGAGCGGGGGGATCGAGACTCCTTGTTCTCTCTCTGATGAGACAAAGTGGTGGGTTTAAACTGGTGAATAGCAGGGATGACTGTTGTGATCAAAGCTCAGGTACTTGTCTTTTAAAAAACACCCACATAAGCTTGCTATTAATAAAAGTGACAAATCCCTACATTGTACAGGATGGGCACTGTGTACTGCTGTCAAAGTCATTTTTAGCATAACAAGACTGCGATCAGATCAGGATACTGGTTTTTGGCCTTCCTATATGACATTCTATATTTCTATCAGTCCTGGTTCTCAAATCTGATTTCAAGTGGTCCTTTGCATTCGGCATTTTTTGGACCTGAAGACCTTTTGAAGAACTTTTTCAATTGTGTCTGCACTGCAAGAACTAGGAACGATCGCAGTTCCTAGAATACTGTTTTGATGGACTTTTTAAGCTCCTATGTCAAGGTATATAAGTAGGAGTAGGTACCCTCCTAGCACAAGAGGAACCTTGAATGACGCAACTGTTGGTCGAAAACATGAGCCAATGCAGCACCGGCAACAGAAAACACAAACAACAGCTTGTAATAAATAAATGGAAGAAAAAGGTTAGGATAACGTGGACAAATGGGCCGACATGAGAGTCCAGGCTTTACTCAGGATACATGCAATCGGGTAAATACAAAGCAGTTTTAACATGTCAAAGAAAAGTATAGGAGTATTCCACATAATTTCCCTTCGATTGCTACCTTAGGCATCTGCCACACAGCAAAGCAATGTACAGATAAAATCAAGAGATCAAGAGGATGACGCAGGACTACAAGAAAAATAAAGATCCCAACAACCATGGTGGATCTGTTAGAGAAACAAACAAGCAATTGGCGTGACACACTTGACGCTATCTTTGACCACAGACTGGCATATGCTGGTAATACGGGCACAAAGGACTCTGCAATCTGGCTTTTAGAGGCCATCACCAGCGGCACTGAGAGCTACAGTCCACTGGTGCATGTCAGAAGTTTAGCTGCTCCTTGTACGTCTAGGATGGGTTGCTTGTCTAAAGTTTGCAACCAACATCAGTCTGTTTAGAAAGCTAGCTACGAGATTAAAAACAGAGTAAGTGACTTAAATACAGCTTAAAAATCCAAAAATGAAAGAAATACAGGCTAATGTCACTTAAGTGCTCCTACTGGTGGTTCCAATGCAAACAATTAAAAGACCTTGAAGGTATGTAGTTCTCGGGGTGGTTCCCCATTGGGCAGTTCCTCTCAGGGAGTCCCCAGAACTGTCTGGTCTGAAAACGCCTAATATTTGCAATGTAATACATGTTTTATTGTGTTTTCTTAAACTAGGCTCTTCCTTTTTTTATCTTCTGCTACTTGGTATACAATATATTTGAAATGTGTGCATGAATATATATCATTTTATTAAGTGCATATAATGTTATAACTGATGTTTTTGTTTTGTGTATGTCTTCCTGCAAGAAGTCTTGTCTAGTCTGACACAGAATAAAAACTATGTAACTAAAGTGTCACATGTCACCAGTGTTGACGCCACAGTGCACTAGTTTAACAGTTGAAGACATGCTAACCTGAGCAGCTGAGGTGTACTGCTCCAGCCTGTTGTCTATCTTGGACACCACAGGAGAATGAGACGTCTTCACTGTGCTGCTGGGCAGAAGCAAACAGTTAGCATACACAGCATGGGATCTCTTTGGATATTACATACAGCGTGGTCAACCATTTCGTCTTTACTGCCTTGAGAAGAGGACACTTGTAACCCCAAGTGGGAATTAAACTCTGGGTTACATTCTTCCTATTTAGCAGAACAGGATTGCGAGGCTTTACATGCTCCACTAAAAGCTGGGAAGAAAAACATGATCAGCTGGACGATGCTTAAGTATTTTTTTTTTTTTTTTTTTTTTACCTCTTTTGTGCCGACTTGTTCAGGAACTCTGCCCTCTCTCCAATCTGTTGAGCAAAGGGTTTTAGAGCTTTAGGTTCATAAATACTTTGGTCATGTTCCACACATGCATACATCACTGCAACACATTTTCCTTCTCTCTTTAGGAGACGTAAAACAGATGTTCAACCCAGCCCTCCTCTTGATTTCCATGCTTCTATTGTGTCTTTACTGTGTGTCTGAGTACTTCTAGTGTGAAACCAATTCCTGCCTTGAGTTAGGAAGTCATTGTGTAGACACAGATGTGATTACGGCTCCATAAATGCTTCATAACTTAAACAACTGCCAATAATCACTGAGCTGCAACATACTGTATCTTTTTAAAGGTGGATATCTCATTTTGTCTCTTTTATTCATGGGCTCAATAAGCTGGATTCTCCTAACCAGCGACACACAACGTAACTGATTGTTCCCTCCATGTGCAAAATGCTCTGGAAGACATGCACACACACACACACACACAGAAAAAACACAGCAATTTTTTCCTATCTGCTGCTGGACTGTGGGAATCTCAGAGGGTTGTTTAAGATATACACGAAAAAGGGCTGAAAGAAGGGGCGACGCATGCGTTCCTCAGACGCTCGCAAAAAAAACCTTTAAACGGACAAAAGGAGAAACTGCAGAAAAAGCTCTCTCCCCCCTCTCCCTGTGAAAAAGGACCTTGCGCTCGGCTGCTACCGAATGTGGGAGTTCCCAAAATACTCCCCGACAGGAAATTCCCCATTCTCAGATGCGTTTTAAAGAGCCGTAGCCATCCGAACGCAGTTACAGTAATCCTGTTAACCCTAATCGCTTTCCTGCATCCCAGCAGCCTGTCCTTCACTCTGTCCCTCTGTCCTTCTCTCACACTGTACTTTATCTGTGGTACGGAGCGGGGTTTTGCTGGTTTACTGCTGATAGCATGTGAGCGAGCTCCTGGGACTGTGTGCACTGGGAGGTGATTGCTGATAGCGAGGCACATTTCTCCAGTGTAACAGGAGCCATGATATGGCAGTTGTCGGGCAAAAAAACACATAAGGGCAAAAGACAATGAGGAAAACAATATTCCTGATAGCACACATGCAGCTCTGTAAACTGGTGACAGGTTTCAATGAACTTCAGAGGCTGGAAAACAGCACCAAAATGGATCTGGAACATTTTCAATTTACATGAGAAATAGGAAAAACATGCTCAGCTTTTATTTGCACTTGATCTGAGTCCATTTTCATGTGATCTTTCCACTTATTTAAATATTGCATTCCACACTGTGTGCCATGATAACCAAAACACCTTTTAAAGCTGCACTAATCAATATTTTTTATATCAACAATGGCTATGTGAAAGCTGGTAGTCGTAGTAATGAACCCACAGAGAATGATCACCCAGCTCTGCAGTTCCTCAGCCCTTTTAGCATCTTTCAGCTCAGTGTTTTGGTTTTTTGGAAGTGCCACTACATTGTTTTGGTTCATTTTCGCAGCTTTTAATAACTCCTGTTTAGCAGCTGCAGCGAGCAATGGAAAAACATTTTGCCCAGTACCAAATGGCAGACAGACAAAGTTAGCAAGTAGCTAGCTTGTGAGTATTTAAAAGCTAAAAGACTCAGAAGAAGGTAAAGACAGAGTCCCTCTCCTTCCAGTAGACCACCATGGGACCTTTTTTCCGGAAAAAAATGAATGAAAATGTAGATTCATGTGCCATGAATTACACATATAATGACTCTCAGTTTGAAAGATAATTTTGCAAGTCAAAGAAGTCCCAGTGTTATGGTTGTTTTTTTTTTTTTACAATTGGAGAAAATCTGTTGTTTTATCAAAGGATCAACTGCATGCTTTTTTGCCACCTGGCAACCATTTTTAACTTTTGTGGCAAATACGGAAGCCGAAAAACGCTGTACTCCCCTACTGTCATGTAAGTTGATTAATTTGTCCTCACTTTCTCCCCTCTTTTGGATTCCCTTTGACTGGACTGGCTACCCTGCCTCTCGCCCAATATCAGCTAGGATAGGCTCCAGCCCCCCCGCGACCCTCAAGAGGATAAGCGGTTAGAAAATGGATGGATGGATGGTTCTGTGTTTCTCTATTAGTACTTTGTAAAGCTTTATTGAATTGCTAATAAAATCACCTTGTTTTAAAAAAAGGAAAAGAAAGTTGCAGTTTGTCATAAAACTGTTTAAGTATAAGAGTGTAATCAGAACGACTGAGCAAGTCGTAGGTGACATCATGACTTTGTCTCTCACTTAAGCTACGATGCCTGCGTGTTTCGTACAGGGGTATACTCACACAAGCATTGGGTCTTGCTTGTTGTTTCACTTTTCGGCTGGAACATAGCAGGTTACCGAGCTAGCTTGCTGGCTGGTGTAGGTGATGTTTATGGGGTGACGAGAGATGTAATTCACTAGGTGGTTTTACAAAAAAAAACCCTAAATGGTAGGCTTATATGAAAAAACTATGACAAACTGCAATTTTCTTGACTTGCAGAATTATTTTTTAAATTGACAAATATCATATGTGTAATTCATGACACAATTCAAACAGGATCAAAAAATGATTTGCCCCTAACCATTAACTACTGCACATAAGGTCCAAATAAGGTCCAATGATGGTCACTGGAAGGGGAGGGTCTTTGCCTCTCTATAAGGATATCTGATATTGGATTTACATTAACCAAGACATAAGTAAATAGGCAAAAGTTTGATAATGTATTAGCCATACAAATTTTATCAGGTGAATATATTAACGTTGTGTTAATAGCTTGTTCTGCTGCCACCAAGTGGCCAAAAAGAAAAAAAAAAAAGAAAAGATTTTTCTGTTGGATTTGGTTGTCTTTACATGGCATTCACCTAAAAGCAACTATCTTAGATGTTAAAAAATTCTCCTGTTCAACAGAGAGTATGATGACAAAAAAACAAATCCAAGGTTGGAAGGTGAAACACTCACTGCAACTGTATTATGACATGGTAATACAGTGTCACATGAACAAGCAAACAAAAAAAAGACATAATATTACACTGCAAAGTAGGGCCGTGCAATATATCAATTGAAAAGTAAGGCAGTGCACAAACACACATAAACACACACACAGAAACACATCTGTACCTACAGTGAACATTACCACAAAGTAAAGCTGTGTCTGTGAGGCGAGTGCAGTGGGGTGGAGAATTACAGTTGTACATTATTTACAAAACTGACCACAAACAAATAAGATTCCAGATTGAAGAATGATTCCAGTCCGATCAGAGCTCACACACCATTAGAGCCGAGCCTGGAGTCTGGAGTCTCACTGGGACGGGCCAGATGGATATTACTGCTAACTGTCACTAATTAGATTTTCTCCACTGGCTGAAAATCCCCCTCGATTTTCAGCGTGTGGGAGTTGGCTTTTGGCAACACTGGAAACATTTATTCACATTTGAGTTGATTAAACGTTCCTTCGCCGTGACAAACATTTATCTTTGGATGAGGCTGGGAGGGGCACGCGCTGGGTTGATTCAGGTTTCTTTTCCCAGCGCAGAGTTTTTCGTGACAAACAGGTTCACATGTCAGCAGAATTTTCAAAGTGAGCAGTGAAATGAAATACTGGAAAACTTGCCAGCAGCCGACTTTTTTCCACATTTCTCCTCTAGTTCATCAAGGCTCTTTCTATTTCTGAACACCTTCATCTCAGTCAGATAACACTTCATGCTGAGAGCTAAAAGAGGTGAGAAGGGCAGGAGCGGGTCATCTGGCACTTAATCTCTCCAAATATTTTGAATGTTTAGCTTGAGCTTTGCTGCACTGCCGGATGAGAGGGATTTGCAGGTTTTGGAGAGCCGTTATATTGACTCCATTATGCTGACAACTGTACTGGACTGGATGCAAATACACACAGAAAAAATACGACCCAGGCAAAATGTTGTAGAGTGTTCTGAAGTATTGTAATGAAATATCTGGGTTCATGAGGAACTCTCTGATTAACTGACCACTCACTAAAGCCCTCCCTCGAGCGGCGATTGTCTAATCATAGCTTAGTAACTGTTACTAGGCATGGCAGGCCTGTCAAGCTTCAAATTTCAGCCCATGTTGAAGCTGTGCAGGAGGCTGTGATTAGAGCCATACTAGTAGTTTGGAGGGTCATGTCTTTTTGTGTTTGTCTGCTTTAGCATGTGCTGCAATCATTAGCATTTCTGGCTAAATAGCTAACTCCAGTAGTGACATAATGTTACGTCCAATGCAAAGAACATTTCACTTGCTAACTACATTAGCTTGTTGATAGATGCAAGCAAAAACTTTCTTTTTTCAGAATGTTTTTTTCTAATTTTTTTAAATTATTTATTTATTTATTTATTTTACTCCAATCCATGAAAACACTTGATTTTTTCTCCAGGATCGTTTTTCAATTTTTTTTGTTTTTCTATTTGTCTATGAAAAAAAAAAAAAAAAAGAAATACAAAAAACCCCCCAAAACCTTAAAAAAATTATTTTGAAAAAGAAAAATCACCTGTGTCCACAGAGGGAAAAAAAGCTTTGAAAAATTATCTAAAATAAAAAACAAAATAAAATTCACCTTTTTTCAAAGTGGAAAAACATTATAAAAATGTACAAAAGAAAGGGGATTAACTCTGTTTTGGAGCCAGCCTCAAGTGGCCATTCAATGAACTGCAGTTTTTGGCACTGGCTTTTTTTTTTTTCAGCCTCCGGAGGTTGTGGCTTGGTTTTCACAGATTTAAAAAAATAAAATTAAATTCAAAAAGAAAAAGAAAAATGATCCGGATACATTACATACAACAACAATAAATTAAATCTTAGAATAGTTACAATAAGAACATTCCCGATGTACTATTTTCCCGCTGGGTAGAAGCCCCTGGATGTCATAGTCAGTGCGTAAGGTAATGAACACTCTGTCCTATCTTTATTGGATTTGGGGAAATTTAGCAGCCAAACAGGGTTAAAATTAAAAAAAATTAAATCAAAATAAGAGTCTGAACATTTTCCTTATCAACCTTATAATACTTGATTTAACTTGCTCTGAATTACACTACAAGAGGAGTGTTGTTTCTTTATTTTCATGTCTTCTACACAGATAATCAACTGGTGAGGACTTTGCCTGGGACATGTACCTTCGGCTTCATGTCTTTTTACATGATATGTATGTTGTCATCAAGACTGAATCGTCTGAAATCAAGGACCCACTGTTTGAAAAAACTGCCGTTATCATTATTAGCTGCATAAGTGCCTTGCAAGAGCTAAATATATATCAATAACTATCAGTCACAGGGTTAGTTACCGGTCAGTTGGCAAATAAAACTGCACTGACACTCTGCTGTTGGACGCAGGGCAGAGGTGAAAGGTTAAAAGAAAAAGTGAACTGACCTTCAGAGAGGAGCCACGAGGGCTGACACACTTGAAGGGTCTGTCCTCTCCGTCCGTAGTGTCCTCCACCTTCTGCCTCTTCTCAGCTGCCTCTGCTCTCCTCCTTTCAATCTCCTCCTTCATCTTCCTCTTCTCCTCCTGAGAAAAGACACACGAGTTCAGAGTTTGGCAGATGCTTGATATCCTTGTCGTGTTTTATTTTGCAGCATCTTTGGGGCTGACAGGAGACTTTCTATTAATTTCACTGGAGCATGTACTGTAGGTGGCGCTCTGTTCTTGGACAGCCATGCAGGATATTGCTGCTCATGCTAACTGCCCATTTCTCTTGTATTTACTCTAAACAAACCTCTGTTGCTGCTGGAGACCTAACGTACGCTTCCTGTGCACAAGTTCCTGGGAACAAACTAACAGTGTTTGGAGCAGCAAATGCAGAATCATCCAAGCACAGTGTATAAGGTGAATGACTTTCACGTGGTGTATGGTTATTATACCGAACAGCGTAAGCATCCAACATGATAGACAACCAACAATCAGGAATGCAGCCGACCCAGACAATAGATATGTGCCACTTTCTAATTGATTTACTCACTTTATCTAATGAAGCAGGTCAAGAACAAATTCAATTACTCAGAGCAAATTCTTATTTACAGTGATCGCCTGCCTCAGGAAAAAAAGAAATTTTGGAAAGCTTGCAACATGCAGACTATCAACAGTTTTTTTAAAAAAACAATTAATGTATGAACCATTTGTACTGTATTCAGAAGAGGGCTGGTGCTTGGCAGTATATCAGCCCTCTCCAGCAGCCTTGTCTTGGTTAATTAGTCTCTCTGTATCTCTGGGCCATCTTTTAATTACAAACCAAAAGGCCTCATTAACATCACACAAGAGGAGAAGAACAGGGGCAGATAGCGAGAGACGGGCCGCCACATTCGGAGCCAAGATCAACAAAGAAGACCAGTCAGGGTAATAGTAAGAATGCAGGGCCTCGGAGCGAGCGGCTGAAAGGGAAAATGGACGACACAGCGTGGCTGAATACAGATGTGAACACATAGGAAGGGAGAGGTTATCACATTTGAGATACATAAGGATGAGGTTGTCATAAGAGCAGGAGGAAGAAATGACATGCATGAGTTATGCGTTGGGGACCCAAATAGCTTGAGTCGTGATAACAGTGAAGTATGGTGAGATAACGTCACTGCAGTGCTTGTATGAGCGTGATGCATGGAGTTCAGCTCACACAGGTGTAAAGGCTAAATCAACATCAAGTAGGGGTGTGAAAAATAAGGCAAGGGGACATGGGTTGTAAACTTTTAAGATATAACTAGAAGAAATGAGCAGAATAAATGAGACAAGTTTAAAGTCAAACTGAAACTAAAATAAATATTTGAGAAATAGGAACATATATCCTTGGCATGTGTTGACTTGTGTACTTGTTTGGCGAAAACTGTAATCTGTAGTGATAACCCACTGCATTTTTGGTTTGAACTGAGAGCAGTGGTGATACTTTGATTGGTCCAATAACTGTGTGGGCGGGCACTAACAATACCTGCATTATTTTAAATCCTACAGCAACACAGGCAATCAAACAGCTAGAGGGCTGACACTATTGGCCATTGCTTTTTTTCTGGTAGTCCCATCTGAGATTTGAGCACACCATACCTTACTCCCTTCGTAACTCTGCACATTACTCCATACCTTACTTTGTAAGTTACTCTGTATGTTCTGTATTTTTGACCCTTTACTCCATTCGTCCTCCATATGTAACTCCTCACATTACTCCACACTTAATGTGTTAGTCCGGACGTTACTCTGTATGTTATTCGGTACATTACTCCGTATGTTACACTGTATGTTACTCCGTGTGTTACTCCGTGTTACTCCGTACGTTTCTCCATGTGTTACTCCGTATGTTACTCTGTACGTTCTCAATTTGTGACCCTATATGTTACTCCGTTCGTCCTCGCTATGTTACTCCTCACTTTTCTCCACACTTTGTTACTCTGTACGTTGCTCTGTGTGTTACTCCATACGTTTCTCCGTGTTACTCTGTAAGTTACTCTATACGTTCTGTATTTGTGACCCTACATGTTACTCTGTTAGTCCTCGCTATGTTACTCCTCACTTTACTTCACACCTTGTGTTACTCTGTACATTATGCCGAATGTTACTCCGTACGTAACTCTGTGTGTTACTCCATACGTTTCTCCATATGTTACTCCGTACGTTACTCTGTACGTTACTCCATATGTTACTCGGTATGTTACTCCGTACGTAACTCTGTGTGTTACTCTGTGTGTTACTCTGTATGTTTTTCCATGTGTTACTCCGTATGTTACTCTGTACGTTACTCCGTATGCTACTCCATATGTTACTCCATACATTACTTTGTACGTTACGTATTTGTCATCCTGTACATTACTCCTTTCCTCCTCCATATGTTATTCCTCACATTACTCACCACGTTACTTTATGCATTACTCCGTACATTACTCTGTATGTTACTCCTAACAATCTGTATTTGTGACCCTGTGCATTACTCCCTTCGCAACTCCGCACATTACTCCATACCTTACTCCGTACGTATAGGGTCAAAAATAGAGAACGTACAGAGTGTTTGTCCTCCATATGTTTCTCCTCACATTACTCACCACATTACTTTATGCGTTACTCTGTAATGTACTCTGCATATCACTCAGTTTGTAACTCTGTTTGTGACTCCATTTGTACTCCGTATGTTACTGTATTTTTACTCCTCACTTAGTTCGGGATTCTATTTTCATTCTGTATGTCACTACAGGGGTACTTAGCAAGCTAAGTTAACTCGCTTCAGCTTCCGCCACAAAAGTGGGAGCTAGTTAGCTTAGCTTGCTAGGTTTCACTTTATAAGAAAAACACAAACTTAAGCCTTATCCACATGGGACTGGTATTAACTTGGAACATCTAGTAATTTGTAAAAAATGCAGAGGTCGCCTGTGTTCTCAACCCCGTGCAAATCTTTCATGTTGTTTGTCAAGTAAAAATTCCACTGCAAATCCCCTTCTGTATTTCCCTAAACACAGGGGACATGTCATAATATCAGTCTCCTGCTCATTGGCATCTCTGTGATTTGGGCTTTGTTTGTCTTTGCAAGTTTTTATGGATTTTTTTCTGCCTTTTCCTGATAGAGAATTACGGAGGCTGTGTTGGCAATCATCATTTAAAGTTCTGACAGAAGTTTGGGTACAAATTCTGGAGACATCTCGCTATGGCATCATATCCAGGGCATACTATCAGTAAATTCAAGTAAAATACTGATTTCACTCATCCTGTGGGAATACACCACATGAAGATGTCAATACTAGTCCAGTGCAAACAGGGCTTTAACTGCACGCTGTCATCAAATCAGTGATCAGGGCCAAGTGCTGCAGTTAGTAGCGCACCATGGAAGTTGACAGTAGATCCCCTAGTAACGCCCCCTCCCAGATGTCAGTCAAAAGCTGCCATGGGAAACGCCCACTCAGACAAGCTGTGATGTTTTTAATATGTGCGATAACATTTGTTTCTTCTGAAAAATGTGAAACTGTGCACAATACCTGCAGTATCATTGTAGTTTATATTCCCTTACACAAAAAAGAGAAGAATTAAAATTTTAGTTTGACTTCAACAAATCATCCAGAAGAAGCTGAATAAAAGGGAGACAGACGAGAAATGTAGACACACAGAGCTGACGGGATCAAACAGCATCCATAAAGTGACTGACTCCAAAAAATAAAAGACATCCCTCTCCCTTCCCTACCTCCTCTCTGGCTTTCCTCTCCGCCTCCTCCTGCTTCTTCTGCCTCTCCTCCTCCTCCAGCACCTTCCTCCTCTCCTCCCTCTTCCTCTTCAGCTCCTCCAGCTCGGCTTCGGCCTCCTGCTGCTTCTGCCTCATTCTCTCAAACTCCTCGCTCTCCGCGTCGTCACGGCGACGCTTCAGCTCCTCCAGCTTGCGCTCTGCCTCCAGGCGGGCAGCGTCGTCCTGGTCGTCACCCGCGGACACCTCGGGGGAACGCACACTGCCGCGACTGGGACAGACACACAAATACGGGTCAGAGCACACGTGCAGGTCACAACAGAAACAAAACCAGAGGAAGTAGGACACAAAGCTGGCTGACATTCAGGTAAACGCTTGACATTTGATACAGACTGAATATTTAAACATACAATTGAAGGATTTCTCTCTTTCATGGACAAGCATACACACACAGACAGACAAAAACAAACGTGCACACATACAAATACCAACAATCACCTTGGAAAAGATAATGTTACAGCACATCTCAAGTTTCATCCAGTGTTTCACGCTGGGGACTAACCGCAGGTGACCCATGTATAAAACACACCACTGCTCTGCTGCGGCTGACTGCTGAACACAAACAGCTTGTTTGCCTGAAAATCTGATTCAGACATGCTTTTCAATTATTCTGCAGATGCCTCAGGCAATACTTCCATGCTTTTATACCAGCGTGAGAGCCAAACAATAAATGTCAGACTGCAACATCAATAAGTTCCTGTCTGATTAAACTGCCCCCCGTTCAGCATATGCAAACACTCTGATGTGTTTCTAGAAACATGAAGATTTCTCCTCCATCAGTTTCATAGTAAGACCCAGACTGCAATAGTATGATTCAGAAAATGCAGTATAAAATTATTAGGTTTAGTTTCAATCATTTTTCTTATGGGAATATGTGTCTTTTCCTCACACTTCTGGACATCTTATCTTGGATAGCAGCTGTAAGCTTTGCTTGTTGTGTAGCTTGCACTTCCTAACTGACCTTTGTGTCAAGAACATTAGGTTGCTGCAGTGATTTTTTCACAACTGGTCAAGCATATACTGGTCTTCATACAGTCATAACTGACCCATCCTAAGTCCTCCTCTTAGTTAGGATGGACAAGCTTGACAAAAAGAAACATGATAATGCCAGTTCAGTTAAGCCGGGTGCCGCAGTGTTTATTAGTTTCTAGGAGTCATGCAATGTAGCGTCATGAAGTCGACAGCAAGGATTTCAGTTTACGATGTAATGATATATTCATGATGACGAAAGCAAAACAATGTGAGCCTCTGGGCTCAACAAAAAAGTTAGAAGTAGTAACTGAGGATGATGAGACTATCTGTCCACATTGCTCCTGCACTGCGTCCCCTAGGGGCAGCTGTGGCTCAGGAGGTAGAGTGGGTTGCCCGCTAATCGGAAGATCAGCGGTTTGATCCCCGGCTCTTCAGTCCACATATCGAACTATCCTTGGGCAAGATACTGAAATACCAAATTGCTCCTGATGGCTGAAGAAAAAATAAGGAGTGCTGCACTGGGTTAAGGCACTGTAGGTAATTGTCAAAAATCAGGTGCTCCTCAAGAATAGGGCAAATAGTCACATAAAGATACTAAACTACTGGCCAGCTCACTCAGTGTGAAAGTCCACGGTACAGGCAGGCAGTCCAAAAATGCATCTGAGGCACTCTGACTGTAGTTATAAATCCTTTATTGATTCACAAAAAAACCAACGTGCTTTGACTAGAGTCCTCATCAGGGTATAAATAATAAAGGTATATGTTCCTGCTGTTCCTGTAAGTTACCTCAGGGCAGCATGTAGCATTACAGAGATAATATAGACAAGGTAACATTAGCCTTATCTTTCCTAGCTAACAAAAATTAATTTATTTTTAAAATATGTCAACAACTTTTCTCTGTCCTTTTCCAAATCTCTTTAGTGTTACCAAAGAAATAAGAAGGAAGCAAACGTTGTTGATCTGACATTAGACTAACTCCTCTTGATATTAGCTATACATTAGCTAGCTAGTTAGCTAGCGTTTTGCTAACATTAGCTAACCGAAGCTGTGACTATTAATACAATGTTATGTTTCCATGAGGACTGTGACAGCCCCCAAGCCATATTTATTAAACGTCTTTAAAATTTGGTTTTCTATTCAACATTTTTAAGTAGCACATAGCATATAACAGGAAAAGTGAAATCTGTTGCATTGCAAGTTTGCTTAACTGTTATTGGAGCACAAAGCGAAAAGGGGCGGGACTTAGGAGGGGCTAATTGCCTAATATCAGCTTCACATAACAGTGTGCTATAGAGTGCCCCAGGAATGAGTCTAAAACCCAAAAAGGCTGTTAGCATGTTACCACTCACAGTTCCCTCGTCTCAAAGTCAATGGGTTTCTTGAATAGGTTTTTGGTTAGATGCCTGAAACAAGGCTTGCGGTTAACACAAGCTTAACTTAACGTTTTGCTCTGTGGCATAAAATTTGTCAGTTAATACTCCACTCGTGAACTGTGAAGCTTTGACATGTCTTAAAAAAGGTGGTTGCTAAAAACTGGCTAAATGAGACTACAGAATGTCAGCATGCCGAGGCACGCCGAACACAGCTTTACAGTCTTGTTATGGTGGTGGTGACAGACCATAGCGTACTTCGTTTATAGCCTAACATTAGCTTTCTACTTCAGATGATTGCATTTAGATTTCAATAATCATAAAAATGGTGTTCATTTGTGAAGATTATTTTGCTGAACAAAACATGTAAGTATCATAAACATTTGTTTGCCACAGAGCTTATTATCAGCAATAGACTAATCCAAAAAATTTCATAGGCATTTGGAAGAGGGAACCAGTGTGATGTCATCCCTCAGACACTCTCTTTCTTATAATGCTTTGCTGCAAATACTGGGGTAATTGAGGAATTGGACTTTCAGTATGTCACATATTATTGTCAAATTAGCGTCAAAGTAAAAGCAGCAGGCCTGTTTTTGAACAAAGTACTGCAGACAGCAGCAGTACTGAAAAAAATACTGTACACAGTTTTAACTGGCAACAAACTGGGACATGAACTTTGCTGAAAGCAGAGTTTCCTGAATAATTCATCAGTGCTGGCTATCCCCAATCTGGCCTCAGTCGAAACCACGCGGTCACTTGATGTGTGTGTGTGTTGTTGTGTCTGTGTACCTGGGGGTCCTCTCAGGTTTCCTGTGCTGTTTGGGAGCTGCTTCCTCCTCCTCGTGCAGTCCTCCGTTCTGCTTCCTCTGCTCCTCCCTCTCCTCCCTGGCCCAGCCTCTCTCATTCACCTGCACGGAAACAACCACGGGGGACAAAGTGAGCAAAGATGCGATTGGTGTGTCAGCTGGATGGGCGGAGTCTTTTCGTGTGACACTGCGGGAGGCTGAACGAAAGCACACCCCAAACAAAACAACACAACACATCACACAACACAGCGTCCACTCCAGAATTACTACTGACACGGGATTATCTAACATGTGATCATCAGGGGAGTGACTCTGTTTTCTATCTCTGACATCATCGAAAACAGCATTCAAGTTTTATGAATTATAATCATTATGTGTCCAAGCCAAACATGTACACTGCCAGTCGAGCTTTCAAAGCACCATATATTATTAACCTGCAGCACAGAGGGTACATTTGTCTTACTGTTGATGCTATCTAGCAGTCATTTTTACAGAAATACTTCACCCACAAAATCATTAATTGTGCATTGATAACACACCTCATGTTATCTTGAATAGATGACTAAAATTTGTGGATGAATAATCCAAAAACTGACAAAATTCGTGATGAATTGAAGTCATAGGGGTCCACAAATAATTTTCTCAGATTTTAAATTCTGTGTCTACCACGGAGTCATGCAAGAAAAGCAAAATTTTCTTCACTTATTTTACGTAACACAGGGTGAGTTATTGATATACAAATGATCATTTTGTGGTTGAAGTATTCCTTTAAAATTATATAGGCCGCCTGCCTATAGCAGCTTCAGCACATCTGTCTTTTATATAGCACTTTCTTTACGGCATGCAAGCCTGCTCATTAATATGTACTTTACTAGGTTTTTGCAACAATCTGAGATTTAGCAAGCAAACTTTGGGTTAAAGCAGAGACAAAAAATCCCTCTATTATTACTCAAGGGAACAAGAAATGTCACTAGAAATGCATCTTAACAGGGAAAGTGCCAAGACACATGAAGCACTTTTGAGCTTGTTGTTTACACCATCAAAGGCATCTTGAAACTAAGAGGTGCTCTTGTCAAAAGAGGTCAGACAGACCTACGCTGACTATAAAATGAAATGCTTTGGTCAAGAGGGTGTTTTGTTTGTCTATGTAGAGAGGGCTACACAGGAATCCAAGTCACTTCAGCTGTGTAGAGGAGCGTTTTGGAGGCTTGGCTCATGGTTGCATGATAAATTGGGAAGCATTTATTGAGGCATTCAACAATTCACAATTTTGCTCGGGCTTTAAAAACATACTTGTGTAGACAAATTTGAGATTTTATTTTCAAATTTTAGGGGTTCTAAAAAAGCCAATCCTGGCCTGGTTTAAAACATTTGACTGGAAATATACACATGATACATTGGCTCAGTGATCTCCTTAAACTGTCCCCTTACGGTAAACACATGTATTATTTTAAATAACATCTTCTGCAGAGAGTTTTTGGAGTGGAGTCAGTGGAATAAGTGTTGCTGCTCGCACAGCTGAGGTGGAAGACATGCAGACAAACACTGTGACCACTAAAACGTAGGCTCAGTAACCGCCAGTTGGTGCAAGCCACACTGTGACGACACGGGGTGTCTGGGTAATTTCAGCGTCTGGCTCCAATATAAATCACTAAGTCAACAAGATAGCCTTATTAAGAGAACGTTTTTGTGGTTTAATCTGGAATGATTTCTGTTTACACGTCTCCTTAAAAGTCCCAGTGAAATGAAAAATACATGTTCCTAGTTTTAATCGTGTGTCTCTGTGTTAATTGATCATATATCTCTTGTTATGTGCCAAATATATGTCAAAAAATCAGTTTCAGAAGTGCTTTAAAATCCCTGTTTTTTCAAATGGTTGACGACTTATGCTGCACTAGAGGGCGTTTACTAAAGTTCATCCAATCAAATGAGACTCTGGTCGACTTGCTCGCCGCACCAGTCATATAAGCCCGCACTTCATTGTGGATTGTAGTAGCTGACAGAGCAATAACTGTACAGCGATCAAATATTCTGTTTCACCGGAAATACCTCAGAAGCTGAAGATGCTCTAACTTCCGTTTCACAGGGACTTTAAAGGTGCATAAAGACGCTGAAATTAGCCAGAGGTATTTTTCGTGCTGTGCATGACACCTCTACTGAAAATCTTACCACGTGAGCGATACCTCATTTTCCTGAGAATGCAGTATTTCAGCTACCTCATTGTCCTCTTCAGTGTCATTTATGAGAGTCATAGACTTTGATGAATAATCTACATAACCATCCTCAGGTACCTCCTCTGACGCTACTGCATCCTCCTCAGCCTCTGACTTGGCCTGGTTTGAAATCTCACTGACTACTGACTGTGTTTCATCTTCAGCGAGCTCCTATGAAAAAGGTTTATAAAAGCAGTTCTTTGAAGGAAAGATCAGTGATTGAGTCGAGGATGTGCATCAAGAAGCCAATAAATCAATCACCATACCTTGTTCTGAGTTTTAGGTTCTTCTGTTGATTCCTACAGAAACAAGCATCACATTTGCACGGACTGTCAGCTACAAAAATACAATAAATGACTAAAATAAACGAATAAGATCGAACAGGCGACTCACCTGTTCTCTCAAATTAGACCTTCTTGGTTTGTCCTCCATCACCTCCTCTTTCTGCCCTTCATCTACACCCTCATCTTCTTCTTCTCCCCCCTCAGGAGCAGCCTCTTCTTCCTCCCTCGGCTCCTCTTGCTCCTTCTCCTCTCTCCTCGAGCTGTATGTCTCTGTCTTCACCTCTTCGTCCTCATTGTCTCGGTAACGGCCCCTGCGCCAGGAGGATGGCCTCTCCTCTTCTGCGTTGTTCTTCTCCGTGGCGACACTGTCGTTGGCACCGTCCAGCTCCTTTTGTCTTTCCAACGCCTCCTTCATGCGTCTCTGCCGTCTCTCTTCGCGTTTGGCCATGCGATCCAGCAGGGCCTGCTCGTCGTCGTCTCCACCGCCGCCCCCTCCGTAAGAGCTGCTCACAGACACTGTCTCTGTCAGGCTGGGAGGAGAGAGAGGAGACAAGCATTTCACTGTGTGGTCCTCCGTTAATGAGGGAGAAGCCTCGAGGTCAGAGCAGCAGACGTCAGCTGTTAAACTGAATGCACAATATTATCTCCTGTTAACAATGAGATGCCCTTGATCAAAGCCTGTAAGTGTCATAGTTGTTTAGTTGCTAGGGACTTGTTGTGGCGTTAATGTTGAGCAGTTGTCAGGTTTGGGTGTGAGTAATGTGCAGGTGATACTGAAGTAGCATTAGCATGTTGCTATGACAAGGTCAAAACAGCAAAGAAGCAGTGCTAAACTGACTCACTTGGGACTAAATCTCTGACCTGGCAAACAATGGAAAATGACAGACAGGACAAAATTCCCAAAAGTCAACAAAAGCATGGCTACAAAATATTGAGCATAGCTTTAGTTCAGACAGGACAAGATGTCAAGCTCAACTCACATCCCAGCTACATCAGCTGATCTCAAATAGTCAAATCAACTGATGGAGCAGCTGACTGATGGAAGGGAGTCAGCTGATAGAACACATGATTCCTTTCTATGCAACCAATCG
Source organism: Epinephelus lanceolatus (assembly GCF_041903045.1). Lineage (NCBI taxonomy): Eukaryota > Metazoa > Chordata > Actinopteri > Perciformes > Serranidae > Epinephelus > Epinephelus lanceolatus. The sequence goes on from NC_135756.1 coordinate 25,108,427, forward strand.
GCAAATCTCAGGGCGCCCTATTTAAACTACTCTGGCCTGCCTACTGTTTGCAGCCCGCCTCCACTCCAGCTCCTCCTTTTCATGCTGTGTCTGACTTATCAATGTCATTTCTGTTTGTCATTGATGCTGACTCTGTTCGGTTCCGGGGGGGTCTTTGCTGCTGCTCTCCCTGCCTTAGGCTTTCCATGTAGGCTCATGGAAGGGCAGAGAAGTGTGCTCTCTCTGCCTCAGGCTTTCATTGTATGCGCGTGGAAGGGCAGAGAGGTGTGCTCTCCTTGCCTTAGGCTCTCCTTGTATGCACATGGGAGGGCAGGGAAGTTTGCTCTCGCTGCTTCAGGTTTCCTCGTATGCACTTGGAAGGGCAGAGAGGTGTGCTCTCTCTGCCTTAGGCTTTCTGTGTAAGCCTAGGAAAGGCAGAGAGGCCCCAGAACTGAGCCATACCGCCACATATAATACTGCAAATGGAAATAAAGTTTTCTTTTACAAAAGAGGTCCTGACAGAAATATTGTTTTTGTCATAATCCTCACCATGTCAACGTGTGCGATATTTTATTTTTTTTTTTTTAATTTTATATACTTTATTAATCCCCGAGGGGAAATTCAATTTTTCACTCTGTTTGTCAATTACACACAGGTCCGAACACACACATGCACAAACTGGACCTATACATGCACTAAGTGGAGAGATGTCAGAGTGGGCTGCCCATGATAGGCGCTCTGAGCGGTTGGGGGGTTCGGTGCCTTGCTCAGGGGCACCTCACCAGTGCCCAGGAGGTGAACTGGCACCTCTCCAGCTACCAGTCCACGCTCCATATTTTGGTCCAGACGGGGACTTGAACAGGCGACCCTCCAGTTCCCAACCCAAGTCCCTATGGACTGAGCTACTGCCGCCCCAAAACACATTGCAAAAGACTGCTATTTGAATATATAGTAGTAACAATGTATTAAATTACATATTAAATTACATTCTGTCTATAGGCACTATTTTGTCTGATACACATATGCCATTAAGTTTCTGACCAATCAGAAAATCTGTCTGATTCTGTCTGATTGTGCACGCAGACTGTGCGCATATGCGGGTGAGGTCTACTAGACTGCATGGTTGAAGAAGGAGAGTGTGACAAGATGAGCGCAGGCGAAATAAAGCTGGCTAAAACCTGTAAAGCCTACATTTGTGATAAGAGAAAGTGTCTATAAAGGTATACTATGCAGGATTGTCGGTTTCGCCAGCGAAAGTGAAAGTAAAAGTAAACCTTAGATTCACTCTGATTTGGTGTTTGGCCTTGCTAGATTTGAATTTTTTGGCGCTGTGTCTCCTGGATGCCTGCTGCTTACAGCGTGGCACCTGGTCGCTACCTTTTCATAAAGCCCCAACATCACAGAACACAGAAAACCAGAAGAAAATAAGAAAATACAGGCAGGGTGTCTGCAGAAAAATACACCACTATGCACCTATAATGGGTCATAAGTGAGTACGAGTCTATGTATGAGTATACGTCTATATATTGTTTTTAGGAAAATCCTGAATTGCTTATACTTAAGTTATTGTTTTGGACATTCAAGGCGACCATCCAGATGCTTTGAGATGTTTTTCAGTTAGTTGAAAGAGAGCATTAGTAGAAAACTGTATTTAAAATTTAATGCTCATTCCTTTTGTTATTGGTGCCTTTCATGTTCGGTTCAATGTTTAATTTGTTCAATAAAAGCCTGTTGGAACAAGCAATTTGTTGTATTTTAGCAATATTCTGAAAACAGCTGAATTGATTACACTTTAATATCCGTTTATTTATCATTAGTATAACCATTGTCACAACATTAAACCACATTATTGCATATTTTCCTTATAGCACTCAAACGTTTGGGACCTGATCAATTGCATGACTGAGACTTACACTGGCCACTAATATAATAAAAGAGCATAAATGCTCAAGCAAACCTCAGAACTGCAAGAAAAACAAAATTAAAGTCTTTGAATGGAAATCAAAGTTTACAGAGAGCGGCTGCCATATTATTGTCAGCTCTTTAGCCAGTTTGTGGAGAATGCTGACAATTGGCTATATTGACTGGTTTTCACCACAGATATTCTTAAAAATAAACAATTGGTCAGGCCTTAAAATAAACAGAAAATCAGTGAATTTCTGCTGGATTCCAGGTTTGCAGTTACATTTTCATTCTTGACCCAGTAGCTCTTCTGTATACAAAACATACAAGAGGATAAAGCAGGGAATAAAGTCAATATGATTTATATTCATATATTATATTTAAGTTTACTTCAAAATGGACTGAACGTCCAACTGACCAGCTACATGGCTAAAAACTATATAGGTCTACAGTATTTATTATACATCTCTTTAAATCCACCAGCTACCAACTGTACATGCATCCACCTCACTCCAAATAGCCTGACTCATAATATTCTGACCTAAGAGTCTGGCAAACATTATCCTTGCATCGACACAATCGACAATAGCTAGTCAACACTGGGTCCAGTCTCAGCATCCCCCTCCACAATCCCCTTGTTGTTTGACCAGCCCAGGATGTATCTCTGAGCTCATAGAGGGGAAAATTCATGTCCACAAAGCGGTGTCTGTGCTGCTAGATGTCAGAGCAACCCACCACTTCCACTGCAGCCAAGGCGATTGATCTCATAGCCTCAAAAAAAAAAAAAAAAAGCATAGAAACAGATATTTAGCTGCTTTGTTCATATGGCAGTCTTTCTGATGGATGGGTACAAGATCATGTGTTGGTTATCGTGTTGACAGCTGTGACTGCGTAGACTGCGTGGTTGACTTGAATATATTAAAGGATGCAAAAGGAAATAATGGTTTGAAAAAGCCACTTCACAGAATCCCATCATACAACACCTGACAAAGTTTCAATATGTCAGCTTAGCTACCACCATAACAGGGCACAGCAGGCCTGTCAAGCTTTAGATTTCTCCACATGTTCAAGTGGTGTACATGGAACTCTATATCTAACCGAAGGATGATAAAGTGATTTTGTCTGCTCTAATGTAAGCAATCAATGTTAGCATGTCTAGCGTCTAGCGAGTGTTACATCCAGTGCTTAGTTTGCGTGCTATCAGATTTTAGGGGTATTAACTTTAGCATCTGTCCTGCTCTTTATTGGTTTTGGGGAAATTTAAACTCAAGCAACCCTAGTACATTTTACCCCTGGATACCTGACATTTGATTTGCCAAACACATTGGTTAGTCTTCACCCTAAAAGCATTTCTATTGTACTATTAAAAGTAAAAATAAACTGTTTGAAATGTATGTAAACTGTATGAAATTACGCAGCCAGAGTTAGAACAAAACAATGGTCTAATCACATGTAGCCACAGAGGGGTGGGCGATATATCAGTTATACTCAAGGTATCCTGACTTGTTCCATGCGATGCATAAAATGACAATGGCCACCATTATACAACCTATAATGTCATTTTTTTTTACGCCACCAGCATCAGACTCATTTGCCGTTTCAGTTCTCTCAATCTCAAAACATATGTCACTTGCACTCCCCCACCAACCCAGACTACTCTCTGCTGGGTAGTGCGTTAACAGGTGAGGCTTGTGTTTTTGTATCTGCAGGGCTCCAGACTGTGATGGTTTAGCAGCATTTTGCAACCATGGAGCACCAGTGCCACTTGCAAATATTATTTTTATATGAACTGGAGGGCTTTTAGTTTGTTTCCTGTTCACGGTGAATAAAACCTCACTTTTAATAAGTTTGCTGCGGTGGTTTAACTTTCCCCTTACTGCTTACAGCTAACTGTTGAGTGGAAGCTTCAAGTTCACAACAAAAACATTAGCACTTGCTGCCAGAGACGAGCAGGGTGCTTCAGAATAAAAGCACCAGTGGTTCCTTAATTAATACAGTACTTAATTTAACTTTATTATAACAGTACTTTGTTTAAGTTAATTATAATAGCACTTTATTTAACTTTATTACAGTACTTTATTTACCTTTATTATAATAGCACTTTATTTAACTTTATTATAACTGTACAGTACTTTATTTACCTTTATTATAATAGTACTTAGTTTAACTTTATTATACTGTAACAGTACTTTATTTAACTTTATTATAATAGCACTTTATTTAACTTTATTATACTGTAACAGTACTTTATTTAACTTTATTATAAAAGCACTTTATTTAACTTTATTATAACTGTACAGTACTTTATTTACCTTTATTATAATAGTACTTAATTTAACTTTATTATACTGTAACAGTACTTTATTTAACTTTATTATAACTGTACAGTACTTTATTTACCTTTATTATAATAGCACTTAATTTAACTTTATTATAACAGTACTTTATTTAACTTTATTATTTTAGTACTTTAACATTTTAAGGACAATATTTAATTCAACTTCATTATAACAGTACTTCATTTAACTTTATTATTATAGTACTTGTACTTTTTTTATGACAATATTTAATTCAACTTAATTATAACAGTACTTCATTTAACTTTATTATGCCAGTACTTTATTTAACTTTATTATTATAGTACTTTATTTAACTTTATTATAACAGTACTTTATTTAACTTTATTATTTTAGTACTTTTACTTCTTTATGACAATATTTAATTTGACTTTATTATAACAGTACTTCATTTAACTTAATATCACAGTACTTCATTTATCTTTATTATTACAGTACTTTATTTAACTTTATTATAACAGTAAAGTCAGAAACAGTTGTTATTACAGCCAGAAAAATTGACAAAAACACTTTTTTGGTGACATTTTTCTGAGTAGTCCTGACTTTGTTTTACACAGAGAAAAAGGATTTTTACTGGGCAAGGTGATGCTACAGTGACATTTCTTTTTCTCCCTCCTTTTCTTTGTTCCTCTTTTGCTTCTTCAGCTGGTCTAAAACTGGGAGCTCAGCATTTGGCTTCTGACTTTATATTTGTCATAGACTGAACCAGTATATTTGACATTGTATTATGTGTGACCTGTGGCTGTTGGTCATGACCAGACTGTCTGGCTGTCCGCTGGGCTCCTCACTCTCCCTGCTCTTCATTCTCTCCTGGCGTGCCCTGCGCCTTCTCTCACGGGCCGCCTCCTCCTCATCATCATCATTCCTCGCCAACCTAAGGGAGACAAAAGAAGAGAGAGAGAGAGACAGGGTGAGGACACAAAGAGAGACTTTTTTCTCAGCTTCAACTTTCAACCCTTCACCTCCTTCTCCCCTTCCTCAATTTAGCTTCACGGTTAGGAACTTCAAAGTGAACGATTCTTTAAATTGGACTGCAATCATCACGGTGACCAAACCTGGTGGATTTGTCCGGAGCTTTTTTTTTTTTTTTTTTTTTTCCCTCCTATCAAGCTGACCTGTCAGCTGTGCAACAACCAATACTTCTTATCGTGGCTGCAGTTTTCACGAGCTGATAAAAACTCAGCCTGGAGACTTGGCTTGGCCGAGGATAAGAGAGAGCCAGAGAAGCAGTGCTTCTGGGCCCACAGCTCATACTGGTCTGGTCAGTGTTGGAACACAGCAAACTGCAGGGGGCTGTGCGTATGAGCTTATGCACTGCAAAACAACAACTAACCTTGAAAGTTTTTATTTCTACGAGGAATTTAATACATTAAATCTACAAATCACATTTTTCGGGGGTTAACAAACTGAAGTAAAAAAAAAGTCAAAACTGAGGCAAAACTTTATTTTTCAGATACTGCTTCTTGCTTTAATAACATTCTAGTCACAACCTCAGTTTTGCTGAGATACTCATTTCAGCACCTTCCAAGTTAAAAGAAAGTATGACATTTTTGGAAAGCACTTGTTTGCTTTTTTGCAGAGAGTTAGAGAACTAATACCACACTCATATCTGTATGCTAAACATGAAGCCACACAGAGTTAGGTTAGCTTAGCACTAAATCCTAATTTATGTCAAGGTGCTCGGCACTTTTAATGATTGGTGATCGACAGAATGTAAAGAGCCACACAGCATTTTCAATATATGTTTGTGCTACTGCATTTTGATAATGGAGGGATTTGATGAAATCTTTGAGTTACTTCAAGAGGATGAGAATTTAAACTTTATCTATGAGGAAGACAACAGCAACGCAAAAAACAAAGGTGGTCATGTGTCCATTGATTGAAACAAGGTAGCTATAGGGTGAAAATGTTATTGTCCAACAAATAAGGAATATGGACAAGTAGATGGACTTTCAGTATCTTTAGATGTCTGCCAACCGTTCTGATGATCTGGTCACATGGATCCGGCCCTATATTGCTCACGCCGGTACACATAAAACTCCAGTAGATGTGTCAGACAGACTCACTGTGACTACCCAATCACATTGCACAACAAAATATGATGGTGTTCGCAACAAAACAACATTCTCCAGGTGTGCAACATGAAAGAAAGTGTCAAAAATGTGTGTTTTCAATCGAGCGGCGCTCATCAAAAAAGTCAAGTGCCCGACCATAAATCAGTCTTGTGATTGGAAGCAGGGGTAAAGAGCTAGGCCATGGCTCTGCCCAAAGGTTAAATTAAATCTGCTTACCAGAATCTCTAACAGTCATCAACTCAAGGGGTAGCTTTTTTTTAAGTAGGGCTGTGTCAGATACTTACATTGCTGTGGATTACGGCTAACAGCAAAACGCATTTTAGCTACTTAAAAAAAGCCCTACCATAAAAGGTCAGTATCAGTCTAAGTGGACTAATATTTACAATATTTTCACTGTTTTACCTTGCTGTCAGACAGCCCTTTCCTTTGACATAGGGGTGTGCCATATCAGCTCGTTCACGATAACACTGGTATAATTTTTAATATCATGAAAAATTCATATTGTGAGACGCGATATTTCTACTTGTTGACATATTGACGTCATACTGTTACCTACAGCAACAATAAACATGGCTGAAAGCAAAGTTATTACCAACTCCGCAGTGGTTTGTAAAAGAGAACCAGTTTCAGATATCATAAAGTGATTAAACTTTTGATAATGTACACTTACATCACGCTTACGGCTTGACAAAAAACTACATATATGTGAACGTGTGGTAGTTATGGTAGCATAACAGCCTGTCACAGGTTACAGCGTGATGATTAGAGGAGAAATGGCAGAGCATAAAGGTCGAGGTGGAAACAAAAAAAAAAAAACCTTAATCATTTATGATTTTGCTAAAAGAGAAGGAAATCACCTGTTGATTTATATATACAGATCCCAGGGTACTTTTTTTTTATTTGAGAGCTGTTTAAATGTGTAATTTGTGTTGTTAAACTGTTAATATTGTAGACAGAATCTGAATCTCACTCTGAGTTACTGTTTGTTGTTTACTAACTAAAAAAAAACAGAGATAATTTTAGTTTTTATTGCCATGAATATCGTTATCGCAAAAATACCCTGAAAAATCTTGATATTATTTCAGGCCCATATCGCCCACCCCTACTTTGACGCAACATTTTCTTAACCTTATAACTTCCATATTCCTACGCAAAAATGCCCAACTGTGCCGCTCACTGTGTCACGCCGCAGGACAGCTGTTTGGGTCAGACTCTCAGAGGTTTATGGAAGAGACAACATACACAAGAAAATACAAAAACTGAGTGAATATGACAGCGATGACGAAATGCTGTTCAGTGTGGAGACAAAGGGATGACTTTGTGAACCAAAGTATACAAAGGAAGAACTGAACAGTGGACTGAACAGGCCAAACGAGAGGGAGGGGGAACCTTCTGTGGAGACTCCTATCTGTGTGCTGACTGCCATCTACTGTATATAATACACTGACTATAGATAAGTATCTCATATAGCCCCACTTTAAAAAACTCAAACTGTCCCTTTAACATGTTTTATATTGTTTGTTTAATTTATTCCCCTTTTCTTGTTTAGTAAAGCTGCCTCTTCCTGTTGCCAGCCTTTATGCTAAGCTAACTGGGTGCTGGCTGTAGCTGTGTATTGAACAGACAGACATACAAGTGGTATCAATTTTCTCATCTATTTCTTAGCAAGAAAGTTAAAAAAATACTTTCTATATTTTCCTTTAAGAGAAGTAAGCAAACTGAGGTTAAAAAAAGAAGATCTCTTTCTGCTAAAAATGGGTGGAGGGAGCTTTTTGCTTCTTGTTTGAACAAAATTCTTGACACAAGCTCAGTTTTGCTGACTTACCCTCGGAAACCCAGATAATATAACTTCCCCAATTTATTTATTTCACAGCCTAAGAATGTGTGCATGCACATAAGTGGAAGAGACTTAACGCTTTAATATATTTAACAGTGTGAAACACAGTTCCCCTAAGGTAATGTACTTAATACTTTGCATAACTGGTCAGAGATAGAGTAGATGAGGCAAGTTCACACCAGGTCATGTCTACAATATCACAGATAAAAATCTTTTTTTTTGCATTAGACATTAAGAATTTGAGAACTGCTTCTTTCTCCTCTCAGGGAAAAAAAATCTACTGTAAAAACAAACCGCCCATATCCTTAACAGAGCAAAATCCAAAGCAGACATGCAGTGGATTATGCATGTCTACATTAAATGCAGTGGTTTAAGTAAAGGGTGCAGCTGCGTACAGTCATCAACACAACTCCATTGTTCGCAATCTAGTTGGCCTGAGAACTACTGTATATTTATGTGCTTACATTTGATTGAAAGCAACAAGTTGAGGCCTTTGTCTGGAGCCTCTCCAGGTCACTTTGGGGAATTTAGACAATCTAACAGGCATAAAAGTGGAGAGGTTTAGTGAAACAGGCTACACCTAAAAGTATATTTGATATTGTTTTATGAATTGAAGCATCATAACAATTCGACAGTACAACATTATCGGAGACAAAATTTTCCTTTTACTCCGAAGAACAATATCATTTCCCAAATGGCTGTGTTTCTGGCCACCTGACATCTATGAACTCAGCTCCATGCTTGATCTGTGTTGCTCCGACTGATCTTTACACTCCCACTGCTAACCACATGCTTAGCTACCTAACATCCCAGCGCCGCCTTTGAGGTCAGCCAGTGAAGCGTGCTATTGCATGTTAATTGCAACATGTGTGGTGAGCTGAGCTAAAGCTGCCTGAGTTTATGTGAGGTTTTACAGCTTGTGAACAACAGTTTTCCTCTTCCTTTCCTTCCCCTCCGCTGTTCTGTCCGCCTCCTGTTTCTCTCTATCCGATGAGGAATGTTGTCATAACAGAGCAGATGAATCGGTTAACGCCCAAGCTGGACCTACGGGACGGTCACATCAGTGACGTCAGGCAATGATTTACACATGTGCATGTGTGTGCTAAGTTCTGATAATTCAGCATTTATAAGGCTAGAAAGCTGATCTAATCCAGATAAGTTAGACTGTTTTCAGCCTTAAAGCTAGCCTGTGTAACACCAGCCTCTGTGGCCACAAGTGCTAATATATGTTAAAAGCTAAAAGGTAAAGCAACAAAGCACAAGTCGAGGAGAAAGGCAAACTGACTCAGTAATAATATCTACCCAGTTTCTCAAGAAAATCCACAGACCTTGTGAGCAGTTTCAGGTAGGAACTACTTTCTTTGTACCAAACTACGCCCACCAACTGTATCAACGAGCAGAAGGAAGCGTCTACTCATGAATGAGAGGCTTGTGCTCCTTACAGTGCGAATTTTAAATATTAATGGCGTAAACTTTGGCTGTAACGTTAACTGGCTCAATGAAACTTGAAATCCAAATATGTTCTCATCCCCAGGTTGAGGATTTATCATGCCACTCTGCGTCTAACAGTGATGCACTGGGCCCCTTTTAGTGGATCTATGTGACACACAGCTGAAACACATTGTAACACATGGTTAATGTTGTGAAACGGTTTGGTTTAGAAAAAATATCATGTTTTGAATTAAAGTAAATATGTTTGTTGTTATGTAATGTTATGTTGAGACAACAAGGCTTTTGGTTGCACACGAGGCATAAGTCCCTAAGTTACGTAACTTAAAAAACAAGACTGAGCTTTGGTTTCACATGAGACACGAATAGCATAAAAGTCCTTTTTGGTGACTTTTTCACCTCCCTTCCTGCCCTATGTGGACTTCCTCGCTCTTTATACTATGTCAGCTGCTCTCAGCATCAAGTATTGCCATGGATGGGTTACATTGGAGTAAGCTGAAAGCCTGGTGCATCTTATAAAGACACTAAAGGGTGCCTTGGCATTGAGGAGTGTGACATCAACATGTTTGATGACCTAGGGATGAGAACAAGCTGGACATTCTCTCTCCTTCAGTGGGGAGGACTGTGGAACACCAGTGCAGTGATACAGTTGGTGGGTGTTGTTCAGTAGAGAGAAAATAGTTCCTTCATGAAACTGCTCACAACAAGGTCTGTGGATTATCTTAACTAGGTCATGATTTCTGGAAAGAGACATTGCTGTTGAGATTTTTTAATGATTTTATTTTTATTTTTGGCGTTTTGACCAGCACATGCTGAGTGCCATCTAGTTCCATTATATTGGAGAGAAGGCAGACATGTCTAGAGCTGATATCTCCAATACTCAGCAACTCACACCAAAAAAATCTAGACTGATCAATAGCACTACAGGTAAGAGGTAAAATATGTACTTTTGATTTTGGGGTAAACTGTCCCTTTAAGTTTGCAAACATCAGCTATTATTAGCCACAATGAGCTACTGGTCACACCAGACAAAGTACAGTTGCAAATAAACCCATGTGAATTAGAGTGAGAAGTGTTTTACTGCTTAGGAATTCAACTTTCTTTGTTTTGAAGAGCAGGGACGTGCTGTTTCTTCTTTCAGAAGTTACACAGTCCTGCTTTGAATAAATATTTTCTCATTTTTTTTCAATTACATTCATATTCCGCCTACTTCAATTGAGTTTCCCCGCAGTAGAAAGTCTAATAAATCTTATTTAAAATACCGGAGTGATGTGTTGTTACTGTGTGAAAAAAAAAAAGAAGAAGAAAAAAGCTGTGAAACAACTGCCTTAACTCCCGAAGGACTGCGCCATCCCAGAAACAGCCCCAAATGTCATGAGAAAGAGAAAAAGACAACAGCTAAAAATGGAACAAAAAAGTTCTTGGTGGCGGTGACGACGACAATCTCAGGGTTAAAGATTCCTCAGCAGGAGAGAAGAACAAACTCCTAAAAGCTGAATTAGCATTCCTGTCAATCACAGCCTTGGCTAGAGACGCGTACACAACCAAAGCCCTGATTTAATATCCCTCTCCTTACCTAGGCCCCAAACTCTATCAGCATACTGACACAGAAATATGGAGAGAGGTGGAAGCTTGGATAGGGGGAGGAAAAAAAAAAAAAGAAAGACCGAGTGAAATGGAGAGTGAGGATAAAGAGGAGAAGTGGGAAATGAAAAACGGGGAAGGAAAGGGTGTGCACGATAATGGAAAACGGAGTAATCTGCAGATTTTATCATAGACGACATCTCTTCCTGTGCCGAATGATGTGCAGCCACAGTTATAAACTGCAGGTATGTGTGTCTGCCAGGGTGTAGTGTGCAACAGATGCCCATTTCTTGGGTGGCCAAGTGCAGTTTGGAAGGAAAGCAAACTACTGACTGACAGCTAATACGCACGTCACATGTGGCAACTATGTTGTAGCTGAAAAGGAAATACAAAGTCTTGTCTCACTCTTGCGTTAATTCCTAATTTCCATGAGTTTTTTGCCGCATAGTGCAGTGTACAGGATTCTGCACTCACAAAGCGACTGTCTGCGTGGACAGAACAGGCACACAAAACATCGCCATCAGCAAGCCTATTAGGGAGAAATATGTCCAAATATTTTCTTTACAGCGAAATATCTCAGAAATGTCAGTGAAAACAATTTGGGAGAAGCCCATGAGAAAAGACTTCTTCACCCCTCCTCGAGAGGAGAGGAGAGGGACTGAGGGAAGGGAGGGAGGAAAAGTAGAGAGGAAAAGAAAAGCTGCTGTGAACAGAGGGGAGGGGAGAGAAGGAAGGGATGGAGATGGTGAGGGAGAGGGGAGGGGGAGGGAAAGAGGGTGGGAGCTCTGCTTACGCTGTCAGAAATGCTGACCCATTCCCACGCTGGCCTCTCTGGACTATTTCCCTTCCTACTGCCGGCCCAAAGAACCACAGCGTACCCCGTCTGTCTCTCTTCCCCACCCTGCTCTCTGCTGGGCCGCCTCCAAGAATACACAATGTTAGAATTCCCCTCAACTGCATTTATTCTTGCTTGCAGATGAATGAGGCAGCATAGCATGCATATAAAACATAAATATAACAACTTCTGGGGAGTGAAAAGAGTAAGGTCAGTCTTAAAAAAAATCTGCAACAACATAGCTGAACTCTTTTCCAAGCTGATGTGGCGAGTTGTAAGTTGACATACGTGGCTCAATCTCTCCCTCCCTGTCTTTTTATCTGTATCTCTCTTCCTGACAGAACCAACAGGTTTACAATGCAGGACTGGGTCATGTTTGGAACGGTCCATTCACCCAGGGCGGGGATTATTTGGCATGGCTCATTCACGGAGGATGGGTGTTATTTCCTCGGCCCTTTCCTGGTCTCTCAGGGGGGAGGAGGGGCCGGCACAGATGTAAAGAATGAAGAGGAGGATGGTGGAAAGAAAGAAAGAGGAAGTGGACGGGGAAAAGGAAGAGGAGAAGATGGAGTACAGGAGACTAACTGAGGAGGGGGTGACGTGGATTTGAAAATTTAAGTGGGAGAACATGATCAAAAGAGCGAACCAAGAGGAAGAGATGAGAAGAAGGATGATGTCAAAGTAAGAGGAGAAGCAGGAGGAGGTTTTAGGAGAGAAGGGGAAGGAAGAGGGTGAGAAGAAAGAGGAGAAAAACAAGGAGGATGAGGGGTTGAAAATGAAAGTGGAGGAAGATGAGGAGAAGAGGGATGAGGCAGGGGGAGGATGAGAGGGAGGAAGCAGGAGAAGGAGACAGAAAGACAGTGACACCCAGGGGAGAAGAAGACGAGGATCGAGGGGATGCATAAGGAATGAGAGGAGGAGATGGAGTATGACAAGAAAGAGGGAGGAGGAGGAGGAGACAGAGGGAAATGTCAAAAATAGACACTTCCCAAAAAGGACATCAAAGACGAGATGCAAAATGAACATTGTATATTTAGCAAAGTCTTAAATAATTTACATTAAACATTAAAGGAGCAGTTTGACAGTTATGGAAGACTGATGTCTGTACAATACGTATGAAGATATAGCTAAGAGACGATAGCTTAGTTTAGCTTAGACTAAAAGAAGGGGCTTTAAACCCTTGTGAGTTGTTGTGGTTTTACTAGGGGATTATTTTTCTTGGCTGGATGAAATGATTTTTTGCAGCATTGAAAGAATACTTCACCCACAAAAGAATCATTTGTATATCATTTACTCACTACGTGCTACCTAAACTTTGTAAAAAAAAACAAAAAAAACCAATCCAATCGGCTTCCTGAATGCCTCCTCCCAAAAAAGGTGAGCATTCTTCATGATGAAGTCATTGGGGACCACAACAGCAAAACTGTATTAAAACATCCGTTTACAAACTCTCACACCACTCTTTCAACGTCATCTAAGTCTCATTTATCCATAAATATGCTCAAAACTTCCCAAACACATGCCTTTTCACGATAACCTTACAGTATGAAAAACTTCAATCTATGAGTAGCGTGCCCTGAGGGTGCCTGAGCATGTGCACGCATATTGGTTAATGAGACTTGGATCATACTGCAGCAGTTGTGTGAGAGTTTGTAAACGGATGTTTTGATAGAATTATACGGTTGTTAAATGTGTCCTCTATGACTTGAATTTGTGATGCGTGTTTGCCTTTTTTTGGATTCTTCATTCACCGCAGAGGTAGGGGTGGGTGATACATATATATTTGATGTATTGCTGCTTGTTGCACGAGGGATGTATAGAATGACTATATCGCATAAATCAAGTATAAATTGTCTTTTTTGTCTGTTTTTTTTTTTAAGATACCAGCATGAGACTTGCTCCGGTGTTTCGGTTCTCTTTCATGAGGCATTGAGACCTTGTACAATGTACTTTGGCAATACTGTTTCAACACAGTCATGCCGGTAGACTCTTTGCATCTGAATTTGACATACATACAGAGAAAAACTCACAAACATGGTATGTCACACACTCATTCCTCCAGAAAACTTTCTCCTGAGCAACAGTGTGTGTGCACTGTGCTGGTCAAGTATGTCTTATGCAGGGCTCCAGACTGCCACTATTCAGTCACATTTTGTGACCATGGAGCACATGTGTGACTTGCAAATATTATTATTATTGAGAACTGGAGAGCTGTCACTTTGTTTCCAGCTTACAGTGAATAAATCATCACAGTAAATGGCACTTCAGTAACAGTTAAACTTAATGAGTTTAACAGACAAAGCATGTTTTTGTACCTGTACCTGTACTATTTGGTTGCGACTTGTAAATATTACTTATATATGAACAGAAGAGCTATTAGTTTGTTTCAAGCTCATAATGAATAAATCCTCAAGTTTAAAGGCAACTGTTTAAGTTTATGCAAACTGCTAACATCTACCTGTTGAACAAAATCTATAAGTTCACCACAAAAACATCAACACTTTCAGCCCAAGATGAGCTGGGTGCTTCAAGAAAAAAACATCAGTGGTTCCACTTTGATGCTAATACTTTTTTTGACTTTATTTTAACAGTACTTAATTTAAATTATTATAGCTGTACTTTATTTAACTTTCATACGAAGGCACTTTAACTTTATTGGATCAGATCATGACAGTTCAGTAGCATTTTGCGACCATGGAGCACCAGTGCAACTTTCAAATATTATGATTACATGAACAAGAGCTTTTGGTTTATTTCCCTGCTCACAGTGAATAAAACCTTGATTTTTAATGACTTTGCTGTAGCAGTTTAACTTTCTACTTACTGCTAACAGCTAACTGTTGACTGGAAAGTTCACGTTCAACAAAAACATCAACTTCGTGCCCACAACGAAGCAGATGCTTCAGAATAAAAGTTCCAGTGGTTACGCTTTAATGTGTTTCATTACAACAAAACTTAATCATAACAGTACTTATTTATCTTAATTGAGACGGTAACTACTTTATTTATCTTTGTCATAACTGTAGTTCTTCTAATTTTGTGTTTTAGTAGTCTACAGCAGTTTAGACAAGATTTCAAAAATATAGTAGTATTCCTTTAAGTATTCCTTTAATCTTTTAGACTTTAAAGTCTTAGCAACAAAGTGAATAAATGTATTTTCCAAAATGTGGAACTATTCCTTTAACTTTCCAACATACAACAGTGATGACTCACCACTGTGGTTATGCCGAGTATTTATCCATGTGCAATGTGTAAATATTGAGTTAAGGACAATGAACTCCTCCAGCTGCATTGAGCAGGGAGTAACAACAGCTCTTTTTATAAATTACATGTACTATCACTGTTACAAAAGAAGACTATTTCTAGCTGAAGCAGATCCACTTTGGTTGTTGATTGACTGGGAAAATTCCACATCCATGAGCTCTCATCGGAAAAGATAACACGAAAAAAAGCATTTGAGACATTCCTGTGTGTTTCATTGAACAGAGACGCACTACAGCACTGATGAGCAGGGGAACTGAAGAGCATGAGAGAGTGTGAGAAACCTCGGCAGAGCAGAAAACCATGTGTGTGTGTGTGGCTTTACTGAATACGACTAGAAGTGAATTGAAGCCCGTTGCGCACCTCTATGTCAACAATCATTTTCTTACAACTATAACTGAGGCTGATGTAAGACAGAACAGGGAAGGCTTGGCTGTGTTCCCCACACACACACACACACACACACACACACACTCAGTAGTAGTTCAGAAAAGTGAATGGGCCTTGTCAAACCTTCATCACCTGATGCTCATCCAAACACACCAACACACATGCACACTAAAGTGCACACCCACATGATTTACTGAATGCATGCACCCACCCACATGCTCACACTCATAAGCACATGCATAGCACACTGACACAGACTACACACAAAGACAATCTCAGTGTCCCAGCATGTAGGAAACAGCTCATGGAGACCTGGCCAGTAAACACTTATAATAGCTAGGAATTTGGCATTCCTTCAGCAGTTATTATATGGCCCCACACTCTCCCTGCGTCTCCTCGTCTTCTCACAGCGCACTCAGTGATGGTTGAATGGAAGCCGGCCAATGAGACAACATGTGGTTTTGACTAGTCCAACTAAGAGGGGCATGTAAATATTGATTGTTTCAATATATTGGCAGAAATGAAAACAATGTAGAGATGTAATCTTTTATCAACAACAGGAGCGGCGTGTCGCCTGCCAGCTGAAATTATTGCTGCTCGGACCAAATAAACAGGCATGAACAAACTCCCGCCGAGCTGAAAATGTAAATGTCGGAGGCGCTTACAGCCCTTGCTCTTTTTCGCGCTTGGTTCATTTCTCTTTCAGTCAGTCAGTTCTCATCTCTTCCCTCTGAAGGCTCTTCTTAGTCTACATTTTCTGCCAAATTCCATCTTCTCCGTGTAACATAAACAGTCCAAAACTGCATAAATAATTGTAGCAGCAGGGGGTTTATGGAGGTTTTAAGCCATGAAACATAACAACAGCATTAACCTTCACTTCAATCAGCCATTTAGAGTGCATCAGGGGAAATGAGGCATAAAAGGCTAAAAGAAGTTCAAACGGAAAGATGCCAAGAGGAGAACGCTGCAGAACTGTTACACAATATCAAAATGTACAAGATTTTTACTGTAAAGCTATACCAAAAAATACTCAGGTTAAAATGGCTATAGAAAAAGCTGATATGGAAGAAGTAACTGGGTATGTGTATGAGTAAATTGATCCGTCATTAATTGGTAATTAATTAATTTCACTTAACTATGTAGTCAGTTATTTAGCTTTATAGCAATAATGATATGGGAGTAGGGCTGGGCCATATGGAGAAGGTCAAATATCGCAATATTTTTGATCAAATACCTCAATATCGATATTGTAGGGTTGACTATTGGTGCTTCATAAAATAGTTACACAATGAGATTTCTGATAAATAATTATCACAAATGTGGATACAATGTGTAATCCCACTCTTGACCTGATTGAGCTAGTTCTTAGTGGTTTAGGATTGCGCATCAAAATATAATGTTAAACTTTTGTCAACATGAAGATACTACACAGCGTTAGCTCGGTGAGATTCTCCACAATCCAATCGGCTGAGCCTCCCATCAATCGGTTCGATTTATGGAAATCGTGAGCGCCAAAGTACAGTTCATTCAGATTAACTGTCAAGAGACAAAAAAAGTGTCCAATCCTCAATTATTCATATTCCTCTAGTCCATATGGGTTCACCGAGGAAAAGAATCAAAAGGGGTTTTCATAGAAAAAGAATCCAAGTTGCTCATATTGCCGTCCATTCCTAACTGTGTATGCTAACTTTATTTGTCAAATGGACCGCAATTCTTCCAACTTTCCAAATTGGATAACCACTGCAGAACAATTCGTGCTCCCACTTTAAAGGGCAAATGGGCTCTCTTATGTATCCTTGTGGCCATTGTACTACAAACTTTGAAGGCCTTTATTCTCAGAAACATGGTTCGGTGACAGTCATTATGTTATATGACATTTTAGTTAATGTTTGTACAAAATTAATACTGATATCATTGGAAAGCTATGAATCTCCTCTTTCCAACAGTGTCTGGGTCTGGGCCCGGATGGAGAGTGATGGCAAGTTAACAAGGGGCAGATGGAGCCATCCCCTCGTGCCCCCTCAAATTGTCCTCTGGTTACCAGGATATGAAGTCCTGGATACTGTGTGGCCATATCCCCACCCCTACTCTCAGCCAAAATTTGCTTAGTAACATCAA
The DNA here is from genome assembly GCF_041903045.1 of Epinephelus lanceolatus. Taxonomy (NCBI): domain Eukaryota; kingdom Metazoa; phylum Chordata; class Actinopteri; order Perciformes; family Serranidae; genus Epinephelus; species Epinephelus lanceolatus. Next base: position 25,126,214 of record NC_135756.1, read on the forward strand.
AACAAACCAAAAACATCTTCAAAAGGATCCTTTAAATTTGGCTATTAAAGCTGCACGAAGCAATATGTTTTATTAACAACAGATAAAGTGATTATGTGTAACGTGAAAGTGGTTCATCGTAGTGACAAACTTACAGACTTAAAACTCAACTCTACGGTTCTCTTGGGCTAACTGAAACAATTGAGCTTGTTGGATAGGTTTTGCTCTCATTGGACTCTTTTCGAGCCAGGGCAGGCAGCTGTTTTTAGCTCTGGATAACCTCTGATGAATCACTCTTCGCTACATGCCCAGCACCAAGTGACATTCAGACAAAGTTGGCAACTCACTAGTGAAAATATTGGAGCATTAAAAAGCTAAAGAGAGAGAAATTCCCCTCAGGAGTTGGTGGAGACCAAAACAGAGCTAAAAGGAGAGTGAATATTTGACTTACATTTGCCAGGTCACCAAAAAACAACTCTGAATGAATGCTAATGTTGTTCTATATCTATTGAATGTGTACACAGGCAACTGTTTGCTAACATATTGCCATCGAGTTGAGCCAAACACATGTATGAAACGAGCGTCTGGTATGGATAATGTGCTTTTTACGAGTATGGTCTGAGTGCAATGTGTCAACCTGTACTCAAGGAAAACCCTCGTTCAGGTAGCCGTGTTCAGTTTCTTACTCTGAACAATGTCAGTTTCTTCTGACATTGTTCTGTCAATAGTTTTTAAATGAATAATAAAACTTGCAACTTCTAATCAGCCCATTAACTTCAGGTTTAATTAACAACTTCCAACATCCATTCCGAGTAAGGATACAGATATAGATAATTTAGTTGGTTGAACAGATAGTTTAAAAAAAAACTGTGATCAAGATATGTGCTACTATCCACTGTTCTTAAGCTACCACATACATACAGTATGTTTGACATTTCTGTACTGTAAATTCTTATCGGCTGATATATATCTGCTGATACCATAAATCTCTGATAAGCTATTGAGCAATATATTGGCCATGTAGATGTATCGGTTGGGCTTTATTCACTACCAAAAATAAATAAGCACAAGACTAAGGGATCCTTGTTGGTCTGCATGGAATACCCCTGTGGAAATAAATTCGGCACCATCCATACAGCACACACAAGCTGGCAGACACTTTATTTTCAACGTCTAGATGAATGACTCCTGAATTTTATTACCCAGTATATCTCCCTCGCCATTGTGGATTGTGTGCACTGTTTTGCAGACTTTCCTTTATACAAGAGATGCTATTTTACCTTGAGCAAAGGGCCTTGTTCATTACTGAGGCAAATGTTTCTCACATATCCTTTGTGTCATAGAAAAATTATCAGAGAGAAACATCCATGCATTCAGCAGTGGTCAGACCTCTGTCAGCTTGTTTTCCATCAGTGATGGAGTTAGTGGTTCTAATAAAACTCTTCTAACAGATACATCAAACAGGCGAGCGACCTTGGCCAGTATCTGCATCCACATCAACCTCATCCTTAATTGGAAAGGCTGCGGCACACATGAAGAGACTTTTGTGAAAAGGCTCTATAAAATGCCTCCCTGGCACACTATGTATCAACTTCTCACAATAAAACCCTCTTTTTTTTACTAGTTTTGATGACTGCACTTGGCGGGTGTTACCACTCAATCAATTTGTTGAAATGAACTTTAGCTTAATCAATTCCTTCCATTGAATCAAAAGAGTTCACAAGGCCGCGGTATCTGGGAGAGAAAATTGGAAAGCGGGAGGGAGGGCGTGATTGAACATTCCCCCTTAAAGGTCATCTCATTGCTTATCAGATTTCTTATCAACCTTTTTTTTTCTCCCAGCCCCAGTTGGGGAAGCCAATATTTGCTGAGCGATGTTTTTTAAAGACCTAGAGGAGGGTCTGAGCCATTAAAGCTGGCTCCCTCCCGCTCCAACTTGGCATGAACATCAGAGGAGGTGCGCTATGCATTGACAACCCAAGCCTCATTACACAACACAGGCTGCTCCCTCAGCTTCACACAAACCTAACCAGTAAGATGTTCAGTGACAGCTCTATGGCTACAAATGAATCCATCTTGGAGGACTGACTTTTTAAACACTCTCCGCTTTGAAAGAGAATTAGTCGGAAAATCCTGGAGTGCTAATCTGCCGACGTGAATGACAGACAACCAAATGGGTCTTACCGTTGGGCCTCCAGGCGCATCTCCTCGCGCTTCTGCCTCCTCAGCTCCCGGCGCTGCTCAAAGTCCATTTCCTCCATGATTGTGCCCTGAGGGATGACATCATCAAACACAGACAGGTTCATTTAGTTGATTTCAGGAAGGCAGGTAGGAAAGAAAAAAGGAAACACATTCATTAAGGTCCTGAGAGGACAGAAATAGACTCGTCAAACAAAGTCTTAGTTTTCTGATCATCATACTGTATTTTAAGATTTTAATGAAATCAATTTTTGCTAGGGACTGTTCGCTGTTTATCGAAGGAGTGGAGTGGCTTTTTTTTTAATGTTGCCCCTTCCTGGAGCTACAAATATATATCCTTGAGCTTCCCTGCGTATCTGGAGAAAAAGGCATAGCCCTTCCTCCACCATAAAGCATTCTCTCCCTCTGTCTCTGAGAGACTTATCACCAAAACAAACAGCTGAAAACAAAAGTTGAAAAAAGCCTTGTAGTATTGTCATGCATGCAGAGTGCAGAATTTAATGTCTTCAAAGGATCTGGTTTGGCACAAATGGTTTATTTTGGTGAAAGTTTGAATGAAACTTTTAGAATGAAGGGATTTTGATGAAATATCACTATGTTTGTGGCACATGATGCTTCAAGGACTGTCCTGTAATGTGAAAATCTGATGATAATATCTGTCTATACAATGTCTGACTTTAATAAAAGGTGTCATTTTTATAGAAAACATGCCTTTTAAACCTGCCGGCGCATTTAGGGGTTCAGAGGGTACTTAAAATTAACATAAAATACAACCTTTCAAAGTTGTATGTCCCTTCTCTAAGCCCAAAACAGCAAACACAAGTCCCTCCCCCGTGCTTAAAAAAATATTATTTTGACATGTCTCCCCCATTTTGTGCCACCCCCTCCCCTCTAATAAATAACAAACGGTCCCCTACTGGATTCGAATTGCTTTTACACACACAAGGGATTCACAAGAAACGAGGCTGCATGTAATCCTGTAGTATGTTCCTGCTCATGCAAATAGAACATCCTGTTACAGTTGCTTCACAATAAAAGCATATAAGAGGCAAAACATGGGGTGGGTTTTATTGTGAAGCAGCCACAGGAAACAACAGGGTTAGCCAACAGATATTGGGGATTTTGGGGATGTTTTCATCAGTGTTTCATCCTATTTCATTTTTGCAAGAAACAAGAATAGTTGAGTAGCTGCTCTGAGAGTTTGCTTTCATATTTAACCTCTATTAGATTGAGGATTACAACTTCAAGTACAATCCATCCTTCTACACACAGTACTGACCAGAAGTGTGTAGCCCTGTCTTTGTGTATAAAAACCTTAACCTTGCCTGGCTGAGATCTATGCCCACGTACTTCAAAATAGAGGACCGAGGCAGAAAATGAAAGAAAGAAGAGCAGACATACAAAGAGAGAGGAGGGAGAAGCCAACACAGGATGTTAACTCAATCAGTTAAGAGCAACTCTCACTAAAAATACCCCCGCTAGGGTATGTGACTGGCTAAGCAGTGAGGACCCAGACCACCCAGGAGCTGCTGAGCTTCCCATCATACATCTATGATCCAGGCTAAACCACCGGCAACATCTCCTTTACACCGGAGCAGAGTAAACACACGTTAGCTAAGCACTTGAGGGAAAAAGACAAAGGTGCATGACAGCTCACGGAATAAAAAGCCAGCGCCGAATAAAGTCATGTTTAAACACTTTATCCTCTGTGGTGATACAACACGAGTCGGAAAGTGGCAGAAAATAAGATGCTTTAAAGTGCAGCAGGACGATTTTGAAGAAATAAAGGGAAAAACTTTGACTGTCATACCTTAAATTAGCCTTCAAACAGTGTCTTTTCCTTCACACCATACCAGCTTTTCACAATGCTCTCTCCAAGCACAGATACAATGCAACAACGTCTAGTAACAGTCTCCCACAGTCCGGCCTCAGCTGACAAGGAAAGGCAAATGCCTGTTCTCTTCCCCTCCCTGCTAGTTGTCCCTCCCTCCATCCCTCTGTGACCTCCTTCCTTTTTTCCCTCAGCCTTACACCCCCTTCCCTTCCCTCCCTCCCTCCTCCGTCCTGTCTCTCCTTCTCTCCCTATCTCCGCCGCTAACTTTTCCTGTGTTGTGTACCTACATGTCAGAGCTTGGCTCTTGAGTCCCGCTTCCCGTGTGTTAGAAGCTTTGTCTTTCATCTGCAGCCGCGTACAGAAGGGGGTCAAAACGGGCCCCCATTTATACATGGACATCTGTATATGAGTATGCATGCACACAAGCATGTAGGTGCAACATTACAAGGTTTGTGTGCACGCATTTACACCCATACTAATGAGCAGATGTACTGTACGCATGGACAGGAAAAGACACGGACAGGAGAGAAATACTGAAAGAAACCACGACTCCGAGGGATCCTCCTAACCCTCACGCTCCCCACTGCATCTTCTCAGCCAGTCTCCTCCCCCCTGTGAGCCTGTACAGTAAACACAGCCTCGACTCCCCGCTATTACACTGTAAAAGCCTCTGTGACTCGGAGGGGAGACAGATACTTTAAATACCGCAAAAATTCACTCTATGTTTAGATTGTTTAGATGCACTCTTAGTGTCATTTGTGAAACGGGGGTGGGGGGCAATTGGCACTTGGATGTGGGGCTATTCATGCAACCGTAATTAAGATGAAATGAGAGCAATAACTAAAACCGACAAGGCCTCCAAACATCACCAGTCTAATCACATACTTCCTAGAACCGGCGACGCCAAGGGAGACAAAGTTATTAGTAACGCAGGCACGGCAGCGTATAAATTTGGAGTTATTGTTGCAAATAATGCGTGATTTATGCAGCTGAGAAGACTACGCTTTCATTTGGTGCTCAGTTTTGTACAAAAATGAGTTATAGATCATTTAAAGACATGCCATTTATGAGGTAAATTAGAATAAAAGTAGGTTTGTCAAGAAAAATGATCACAAAGTGGACCATATACACAGGATTTCACATGAATAATAAACCTGAGATAATTATATTTTTCAAGCTGATATATGATGTATGAAAAGGACTGGTGGATGAATGCGAGGCTGAACGCAGCACGGTCACATTGTCTCGTCTCCGCATGGGAGAAACACCAGGCGCAGGGCAGAAGAGGAAGCCTGTGGCTTGCAGACAAGGCCCTCAGTAAGACGTAGAAATGTAACCGTTGTGTATATCACTGAAGGGACCACCCACACTTCGCAAAAGCTAACACAGAGGCAGGACGAGAGAAAGACAGCATTCCATAAAGTTGAGCAACCTGGAGTCTCAAGTTTGTGACATTGTCAGACTTTGACAGACAAGTTCAGCTTGTCTTCGCCTGTCCAGTGTAACACATCTTCCTTCCTTCACTGCGTCTGCCCATTTATTCCACCATTTATCTCAAAAACCCGCATCCATCCATCCATCCGGCCCTCCCTTCTTTTTCTGTCTCTCTCTTTTCTTTCCTCCTCCCCCTCTTTCTCTTCCCCTGTCTGCCCAAACCTTCTACAATGGCTATAATGACACATTTACCAGTCAAATTACTACCTGTCGAGACTGCCAGACCCTGGCACAGAACCCAGTGTCTAAGTACCAACCTCTTAAAAAGCCTTAAAAGCCAAGTTGATATTATCCTGACAGCCACTGGGATTACACCACGTTATAATGCCTCTCTATCTTCTCACGGAGTCTTGAGTAAAAGCACCAAAACAATGGGCCCCTATTGGCCAAATGAGACACAAAGTAGATCAAGCAACAGTCTGGGCGTTAGACTGAAGAATAAGTATGGGCCAGGAGCACATCTATTTTTGGCTTTGAGAAACGTTCCTAGCGCTGGCTTAGCGTTCTGTGAGAAGAGAAGACTGCAGCTTTTTGGTCAGATTTGTTAGTATGATACTCAGAGCAACTATCCCCTCACAACCTTTAGACAAACACATTAATCTCCACATTATGGCTATGGAGCTATGCGAGGAATGCTCCTATTTAACCTCTGATTTTAGCAGAGGGGACTTGAAAGAGCCTCCAAATTACTCATTCACATGCCAATTGCAGACTACTCCTCCTTTTGGCTCTTTTTTTTGTGTGCAGTGACTGTTTTGGTTGTTGAATAAAGAGAATTAATGTGAAGATAAACAAGTAAAAACTAGCTTGGCGCGAGTTATGTGCTTGCCAGCTGTGCGGTTGGCACATAAAGGAACAATGGTGACTTGTTGCAGCTGGTGGTTACGAGGCTTAGTCACCAGTCACATACAGTTTTAGGCTTTAGAAAATGGGACCTTCATGACAGTGAAAAAACAACTTGCTACATACTCGATTCAAACGTGTTGGAACATAACGCCTTTATAATAAAAACAAAGACTTTACATGAATCCTTAACTGACTAACAACATCATCCGACAAGTGAGCTGATTGTTGACAACTGTAAACAGAACAATGCTGTGTCTCACATTGGATTCTTCTGTGAATAAGCTCACATGAAGTACACTGTGTACACCATGTACTTACTTGCATAGAGTGCACATTTTAAACGGCAGTGCTTTTCAAAGTCAAGGATGCTTCCTTGTTAGGACAGGTCCTTCCAAGTCGTGTCCTACAGAGCCTTTGCAAGACTCCTTCCTAGCATTTGGTAAACACACTGGAACAGGCTAGCAAGTGCCCAGGTGTGTGTCACTGAAAATTCTCTGAAGGAAGGACTCTGCCCTGGTAGAATTCGAAGGATATGTGGAAATGGAACAGTCCTTGAACTGGATTTGATGACGTAGCCTTCTTGAAATTCAGCTGTTCAAGAATCCTTCCTGACTCTGAGAGGCACCAAGTGTATCAATCTAATCAAACATAGCTATTGCGCACCTACCAGAAATGACAGTCACGAATTCTGACAGCTTTTCTTCCTCCGTTCGGCGAATTGCAACTGGGCAGAGCATTATTGCCAACTTTTGACGAACGATTGTCACTTGCCAAAATTTGCTCATGTGTCTTCTTCTGTATTTATTTATTGCATTTAAAATAATTATGCTTTCACAGAACGTTATGAATGTCCGTGGCTGATGCCAGCTAGCTCTATTAGGCTCTATTAGGCTACTAAACTCTACTGAGTTAATGAGAGCTGGCATATTTTGCGAATATTTACAACTTGTCAAGCGTCTGACCATAAATCTGATACTTAAATCTTCTACAGTGAAGACAACAATCTAACACCACATGTAACTTATGACAGTGCAGCTTATGCCCCAACATTGTAACGTCAATGCCTGATGATAAAATGCTGCTGTTAGCTAGCTAGCAAGCTAACGTTAGCATTTGTGTCATCGTTTGCAGTACCAATTTATTACAGAATAAACCCAATTAACAAAATGTTGGCTTATGACAACAGTATAGGGGTAGTGGAAAAATGGCCATGTATTTGTACAATGTTTTGGTGTGTACAGCAGATGTCAGCGGACATATGTTTGCAATGTGTTTGTGGTCCTACCCCCTGTGCAATATAGAGGCCGCCATTGAGGGTGAGAAATGTCCAATATTACGCACCTAACTTTTTGATTGTTATTAATGCACCATCCTGGTACTAACGGTAAGCAGCATTTTGCCATACTCCTCAGTTTGAAAACTGCACTCAAAATAGCAAGTCTAAGTATAGAAATATGTGACTTGAGACATAGTGCAAGTCTAAGAGCCATGCTAGCACCTCTGTGAAGCTTTGCCTGTAAGCTAATGCTCATGTCATCAAGCTAACGTGCTCGCAGCAACAATGCTAACATGTTCGCAATAACAACGCTAACATACTAATATTTGGCAGACATAATGTTTACCATATCTACCATCTTAATCATGTTAGCATGCTAACATTTGCTGATAGTGTGCTGCAGGAAAGAGACCTAAAACGTATCAAAGTTAATGTTTTCTTGAATGGGTTTTTGGCTAAATGCCTGAAAAAAGGTCTGTTGAACACAAGCTTAAAAGATTGTAACATTTTGTTCTACAACATAAATTCGTCAGTAAATACCTCACTAGTGAATTTTGAAGCTTTTACGTGTCTTAAAAATGGCGATTGCCAACAAGTGGCTAACTCAGAGCACAGAACGTCATCAGGTCAAACACAGCTACAGCCTCGTTTTGGGAGTGAAGCTGAAGTCATGCAACACAGTGTACTTGGTTCATTGCCTTTTAAAGGCTGGCGATTGAATTACATGTAAAAATCATAAAAGTGGTGTTCATTTGTGGAGATGATTTTACTGAACACAACATGTAAGTATAAAAGATGTTTGCTTGCCGCAGAGCTTATTTTCTGCAATAATCCAAAATGCCACGGAAATCCTATTAGCTTTTTGTCAAGGGAACCATGCAGGGTGAGGCGAACTTCCGCGTGGGTTGACAAAAAAAAAACATCATGCCTGTAGAATATATTAGGACTAAAAAAGTGCAGCTAAGGCTGACAGGAATGTCATTAGTTTTCCACTTATTTGGTTATAAACAGAAGTATAGGAAACTGAAATTCTGGTTTATATACTTTTTGATTTTGATCTAAATGCCATATAACCATGTCAACACAAATCACAGTCTGCAGTTACCATATTTGTCCATATACCCTAAAAAAATGTATGATGCCTTATTACTCGGCCTGAGTTGAGAGGAGGAGTTATATGTCTGACTAGCAGCTATGGAGTCACAGCTGTGCAGGTGTCCAGGTGAGGAGAGGTATTCCAGTAATCTGGAATATGGAGGTAACACTGGCACAAAGCCTGGCCTTTCTAGTCTTTGCTTCAACGGAAGAAAATATTTTGCTCACCTGCTTGTGGTTGGTATGTTAGAAACTCATGAACCTCTACTCTTTCACCAGCCACATGCCATTAAGTTTTTCTGAAATAATATGAACTACCATGGAGACTACATGACACAAATGATTCAAATGTAATAATGAAATATGCTCTGACTATTGTAAACTGATATGCAATTATGTAAAAATAAATAATGTCAAATATTATTGGGATAATAATGAATGCACTATAGATGGTGGCATATAGTGGAAGATATGGCCCCTTAACTGTGAAAAGAGAGCAGCAGGATTCCAGTATTTTGACATCAGCTGTCTTCACTTATCAATATTTAGTCAGCCAGACTAAAAGTTAGGGCTTCTAGTCAAAAGTTGAAGAAAATACAATTGTCTCCTCGTTCTGACAAATTTGAGACTTTTATTGTGACAGCTCCTCTTCAAATACTGTCACTGGTCTGCCAGACTTGCTTGATACATGTGAGTCACCTCTTTTACAACAGCAATGACTGTCACACAACCTCTCTCTTCCTCTGCTAAAAGCTTCAAGGTGCTCTGTTGAGTTTTCTTGGAAACAAAGTCACAAAGTTAGTTCACATTCGGTGTTTCTTGCACTTCCTGCCTCATAAAACATTTCCATTTTTTTTCATTGTTTGCATTCACATTAGCTAGCCTTTTTCTTTCCTGGAATTTGCTGCTATATTACTGAGCTCACCAGTAAGGATTACCCAATTGCCCAGGGCAAGTAAAATGTCACGTCAGGCTAGTAAATCTAGCAACTGGTAAAAAAAAAAGAATTAAACTAATTTATTTTTTCAGAGGTGATGATGCAAGTATCTAAGGAGTGAGAAAATGGCGGTGGATACAGACAAACTTTATGAGCTGAAGCGCAAGTAAGTATTTCAGTTGTCCTGGAAACATGGGTTTAGCTGGGCGGCGTTAGAGGATGTGGGCAAAACTCAAACTTTGTATTGTGCAGTGTAGGTGCAGGTTTGAGAGCAAGGTAGGCCTTTTTATTTTGGCTATTAAAAAAAGTAGACCACTGCTGGAAAGATGGTCTTCTCATGCAACTGGGCTATCTATGCAGTAGAAAAATGCAAATACTATTGAAATCAGTGCTGCTTGACCAGAGAAAACACACGACAATGGCTGTAGCATTAGCTTTTGCTCAAACAACAGAAAACCTACAACTACCAAAATGCACTGCGCCGAACCAGACCAATAACTGCTCCCGTTCATGGGTGACATAATGCAAGTTGCTCGTCCAAAACCCAAATGGCAGCCAGCTTCTATACTCGTTGTGTCCATGGTGGTGGATGTACAATCTGTAGTTCCAAGCCCCCAGGAAGAGCGCCAGGCTTTAAAGCAAAATGCGGAATTACAATGTCCGGGTTTGTCTCATGATACCATGTCGACCATGAAGACATTTTCCCTAGAGACTAACATTGTGAAAGAGACCTCTGTAAATCAGTAGATCTAATTTTTTGAGCATCACCACCCTCGCAAAATGAATCAATTCACTATTGGGATTTGATCCATTTGGTCTGCTTACATTTTGAAAGGCTAGAAGAGCCACATGATTAAATAAGCCGCTCGGCCGCTTAAAGTCTTTTGCGCGCTTGCTCAAGGGCCTCACGATGCACAAGATCCAGGTAATTTCATACTGCAGAAGTAGAGCTTTTTGGGCTTCATGCACAGTTGAGCAACTTCAGAACAAGGCCCACACTCCAACGCTGTACCCGGTTCTCTTAATAAATGTGTGTAGTTCAAGCAACAGCCCCAGAGCTAGCTTAAATCAAAATGCATCACCTGACAGATTTGAGCTGAGAGATAAGCAACGAGATCGAGAAACATCCCCCTGCAGAGCCAGAGCCACCGTTTAAGACTAGCTCACTAGCTAACACTGTCTGCTTAATCATGGATAGCGAATATAGCAACTTTCACCACAGTTTATTTTAGGAGGACCACTCCAAGGAAACTTGTTATTTGTTTATTGTCAAATGGACAACGGATCATAGATACTTGTTTCTGGCTGCCGATGTAAGCTAGCTGAAAAGTTGTCTATTTCCACTATTTCCAGCTGACTTAGCTAGCGTGCTAGCTGCACTACCTATCAGGCGTGCTAGTACTAGCGTGCTAGCTAATGCTGGTAGCCAGAAACAAACAACTATGATTCATTGTTCATTAATTGTGCAATAATTCAAACAAAGAACACATGTTCTTGTGGTGGTACTTCTAAAATGAGCAGTGATTGAGTTTACTATATTCCATTATAATGGGAGTTGATATGCAGACCGTAACTAGCTAGTTTAAATGTTGACTACTCCCATCACTGTAAAGTGATTAGCTGAATGATAAACTTTTAAGTTTTTGACTGAGAGGGGACTGTGAGCCTCTGATTGGCCACATAAAAAATGACTGACAGACACCCGGCCCTCTCGAGCTTGCACATGCACACGTCTAAAACGGTGGCTGTGGAACTCCCGCATGCGCACATCGAAAACGGTGGCTTTCCCGCTCTGCAGGGGGATGATATTGGGAAGATCTGGGCGCTAGTAAGATGGAAGGAAGTTAACCATAGTTCATCTACACATTTATGATACAAATCCAAAAACCTTGAAAATCAGCAAAGTATCTCTTAAACTTTAGTCTTTGTTGTTATTTGATAACCTCTGATAAATTAAACAATTTGTACTGGGGCAAGTAAAACTTGACTTTGGGCAAGTAGATTTCTACTCCACACCAGACCACGCAAGTGAAAAAAAAATTATATTGAACCCTGCCATTGCACTACCAGTGGTCAAAGACATTCCTTTAATGTTGGGGTCAGTTTGTTTCATCAGAGAACAGCCATGCTGCACATACTCTCTCCCACTGAAAGGTATAGTATTGCACTAAGCACATCATTAAAGAACACATACTGAGAGAGTCTTTTCAAGTGTGAGTACGTAGGAGTTAACGGACACTTTGGGAATTTAACCACTAACACTGACACGCTCCTCCATTTGCATGTAACTATAAGACAACCTACTGTAAATTCTCCCTTTATAGGAGTATTGGATTCTCACTTGACAGCATATGAACTCACTTAGGCTTAAAGGAGAAAGGCAGAGGTCTATTGGTTCAGTCTAGGCTAAAATATATTGGTAAGTGTTTTGGCAAAGTAAGAATGATCACTTTATGATTGTTTTATCACACAGATAAAGCTTGTGCAGTAAAACAGGGAGGAAGAGAGAAATAAAGAGAGAGAGATACTGCATGCCTGTAGGTAGTGCAAACTAACAGCTGTTTTGGCTGAGGCTCTGGGGACAGTTTGAGTTGGGTAAACCTAACGTTTTCTGCAGGGGTAAGGAGTCTCCTGAGATTAGTCTGACAGGGCGGTTAAAATATGTTCAGCCTGTGTGAGAGGGTGTGTGCATCCTGATAAACAGTATTTAACCCACAGCATTTACATTTATGAATGTGTTTTGTGTGTATTTATGTAAATGTGTGCTTGGAAAGTGTGAAGAGGAAGTGCATATGAATGATTGCATGCTTTTTATTGTGTCCACACTAAATGAGTGTGAGAATGTAAGTGTATGTTTTTACATGTGTAATACTGAAAATACATATGGCCACTGCAAATACAGTATGTGTGTGTTTATGGTACAGTAAATGTGTGTACATGTGTGAAATCCATCACCACCTACAGTGCTGTGTTTGGAAAGCTGGCCTTGTGGTTGTGGTTCCCTGCGCTATGTGTCTCCTCTCACACATCCAGGCCTCGGCAGCATTAACACGTTTACAGTCCCAGGATGCAGAGCGGCTGTGGATGAGCATTCATAAATTCACTGGAAGTCTTTGGCGCACCGAGGCCAAGAATTTCTCTCTTTCTTTCCATCTCCGCTCATCTCTCTCTTGGTTTCATCTGTCATCTAGAGTCTCCCTCTCTGCTTGCATTTCAGAGCCTGACCGATACATTGGCAAGCTGCTATTACCGGCTGATACCATGTACTGGTATATAATAGCACTGTCACTTTTTATCTACAATCTCATACCTTATAAATGATTAAATATTCAATCTGTAATGACTGCTTAACTGCACACAGTGTATGCACAACAGGCCATAATCCAGCACGAAGTTTGTCCCTCTGACCCACTGCACTAAACTAAGCTACTGTTTCTCTTTTTGGTAATGCAAAAGCAAGACTGAGGGGATAACATTAAACACCCTGGAAGTAACATTAGGAAGTATTTTGGATTCGAAACAAAAGATGAAAAAAATCATGGATAAAGATGGGGCTGATGTTGTAAAAGGCTGCTACCGTGCAGTTATGTTAGCTTACCGTAACAGCGTGTTACCTTAACTTGTCACTCAAGTGAACGAACAAAAGCAACGTAGTTCAGGTTTAGGCTACATGGTAGTATTTAAATTAATTTGAACAAATTACTATGTGTTAGTTCTGATTTGTGACATAAAGAGTGATAGCTCTAATCTGCTCCATGTTAGCGTGTTACATTAGCCTGACACACAAGTGAGGCAGCCGAGGCCAGGCAAATGAACGGAAACAATTTAATTTAGGTTAAGGCTACGTGGGTGGTATTTGAATGAATCCAAACTTATTACTGTGAATTACTTCTAATTCGTGTCGTAAAAACAGCTCAAGTCTGTTAGCTTTTTACTTTAGCTTATAAGTCAAGTGAGGCAGCCGAAGCCGCATTAATACATGCAAGCAACATTGTTTAGGTTAAGGCTACATGGATGGTATTTAAATTAATTTGAAAATATGTGTCAGTTCTAATTTGTGACATAAAAAAGTGACAGCTCCAGTATAGTGGTATAACGTTAGTGGTATTGCTATGTAATTACTATATTTAGTTGAAATGTGAAACAAAAAAAGTAATAGCTCAAATATGTACCATGTTAGAGTGTTATGTTAGCTTGACACATCAGCGAGGCAGCCAAGGCCAGGCGGATGAACGGAAACAATTTAATTTAGGTTTGGGGTATGCGAGTGGTATTTGAATTAATTTGAACAAATCATTGCGTGTTACTTGTAACTTGTGTCGTAAAAAAAGTGACAGCTTAAGTATGCAACATGTTAGCATGTTGCGTTAGCGTGACACTCAAGTGAGGCAGCTGAGCCCAGGAGAATGAACTTAAACAACTTAGGGTGCATTTGGAAATACTCACTCTGAGTGCCAATTTATGAACGCACCCTTAATTTACGTTTCAGCTACATGGGTGGTATTTAAATTAATTTGAACAAATTACTGTGTGTTAGTCTGACTTCTAATGTAGTAAAGTGACATCTCTAGTCTGTAGGTAAAAAAAGTTGTTATACAGAAATGCAAAAGATTTGTGGACAGTAATTTAAAGACCATATTTATTTAATATTTATTATGTTACAGTTTTACTGGCTATGTTTTTATTTTTTATATCACAAATTCATTATGTTGTTTATAGTTGTTGCCGATAATATTTTATACTAATTCAACTTCTAGTTAACTGTTAAATTAGCTGTTAAAGTTGTTACCTTAGTACATATTCTTAACAATAATGTGTCTGTATTACAGTATGTGTAAAAAATAAAATTAAATGGGCAGATTTATTGTTAATGTTTTTTTTTTAATCCCTCAAATATTAATATCAGCCTCAGAAATCCATTATCGGTCGCCTGTTCTGTCTTTGCCCGTGCAGTTTTCTTTTCTTCTACTCTCATCCTTTTCTCACTGTCTCTATCTCCTCTTGGACGGCGATGCAGCATCTTAGCCAACAGCTGCAGACTATGTGTTCAGCTACAATATGAAGAGACTCAGGGTTGGCTAAGAATTAAGTTTAGTAATTGGTTTAATTTTTAAGGATTTACTTATGTCCAAGCAGCCAAGCTTCATTCTGTATTTGTCTCCGTCTGCGTTTCATGCCACAGCGTGAATATCAACCACAATAGCTTCTGTTGTCAAAGCTGAGGTCTTCAGCTGCGACTATATATTCTAGGCAACATATGAGGTGGCCAACTGCATCAGACCTCAGCTCAATCTCAATACCATCTGCTTTCCACTCACACTCTATCTCCTCCAAAACAAATTTTTGAAAGTGTGGCTTCGGCTCGAATGAGGAAAAATTTCACCGAGCATGAGCAGACGGTATTCATAGGCAAACCTGAGAAGCTAATGCCACTGTGGCAAGTGAAATGCGGCGGAATAACGTGCTGATGGTTTTGAGGGTTGGGGCAAGAAATGGGCTGAATGCCTCAGATGCATTGTCATTTTGTGACTTCAAATGTGCCGATCAGACACAATCCTCCCTCAAATTGAAATCTCTGTGCTGACTTCAGCGCTCGGTTAGAAGACAAACCAGCGAGGGGAAATTTCCCATCGGTGTAGGGAAAAGACCTGAAGGTTAAAGATGTAAAGTTTCCATTTAGTGGAGAAAAAGGAGACTCCTGCATTCCCAGACAATGGTTCACATTCCGTAACACCTCTCTGTGCCCTGTGAATCATACACACTGAGACAGACTGACTGAGTTTATCTCTTCACACACACAGCCAAGAAAATCTCAATGGAATACCTTGGATGTATTATATTTTACAGTAGGCTACGCAAAGCACTGCTGGGATTAACCAATCACTGAATTCATTAATTCATGACTCAAGAAGCAACAATCAAAGTAAAAGCAGAGGAAAAAATATATGCTTTGTAAGTTAATATTTTAGTTTAACACTCAAAAAGTAAGCTAATCTGCATCAGATCAGCTTTCAACGGATTCTGATTCAAACATGCAAAACAGCGATTGGTGCAAAATACATGACATCATGTTTTTCCAGCTGATTCCTGCATTTTACCAACTAGTGAGAAACTGTTCATGGGAGCGTATCTATGTTTCCCGGGCTCTATGTTCCCCGGGTTCTATGTTCCCCACTTAACCCTGCAAAAAAGGTTCTATGTTCCCCGCTTACCCAAAAAAGGTTCTATGTTCCCCGCTCAACCAAAAAGGGTTCTATGTTTCCCGCTTACTAAAAAAAAGGTTCTATGTTCCCCGCTTACCCGGGTAACATAGAACCTTTTTGGGTGGTAAGCGGGAAACATAGAACCCAGGAAACATAGGGATGACCCCTTTAAAGGATAACTTGTGCCTTATTTTTGTAATTTTGGCCATCATTATTGGATTATGGTTGCACCATAGGGCCGGTTGCACAAAGCACCTTAATTTAAGACTTTATTTAAAGTCTGAGTTGAGGCTTTCTTGAAAAACAAAATCGGTTGCAAAACATCCTTACGTCTTCTCCTTAAGGTTTCCTTGAAATGTTTACTAAAGGATTTAAGTTTTTATCCTTATCTGGGTCTTAAACTTAAGGAGTTGCTTAAAGTTTGTTAAACTGTTGCACAAGAACCTTAGTAACCAAAGTCAGGACAAAACATAAAGTACCTCTGACTACATCTTAACCGCAACATGGTTGAGTCTAAGGAGATAAATGAGAAAAATTAAGGCATCCTGAGAAGAGGATTCCACGACCGCTAGAACCCGATGGACATGTTTACACCTTGTTTCCACTTACGTACAGAGACTGGTGTCCGTAGAGCCGTAAATATACGGATGACGCCTCTAGTGTCCATTTTGTTCTAATTTTTTTACTAGAAGTCAGTTTATGATCGTGGCTGTCTGGTGTTGGATCATTAAACTTTCCAAAGTTGCGCTGTTCCAGTGCCTTTACAATTAATGATTGCTTCGTGGCTATATGCAACAGGATCTTTTCAGTCATTTATATGTGAGGTATCAAGTGCTATACTAAAGGAACAAACTTAAGGGGCTTTGTGCAACTGGCCCCTGCTTTCAAGACCTGTTCCTGCCCCGGCACTGTGACGTGCAATTCAGCGCGCCACCACCCGCACATATGACCAGTTAGTTCCTCAACTTGACCCAACCCGTCGATCCATAGCCAGACACAAAAGAGAGCCTATAATAAACATGTGCTGTTCAAAGAATTTGGTTACACAGCACGTTTGAAATGAACATTTTGGGACATTTCATAGATGTGAAACTAAAATAGGATTTGTTTTAAACAAAGGTAATTCAGGAAATAAATCATAATTCACAAAATGAGCATTATGCTCTATTGAAAAAGATTAAAAACTAGCGATTGCGAACATAAACTCATTAGGAAAATGTTTACTGAGGTAATAAATCAAGTGAGAAGTAGGGTTACTTTCCCATAGACTTGTCGCCCCCAGCTGGTCATTAGAAAGAATGCAGGTTTAAGGCGCCTTCACGTTGGCTTCACTGAGATAAAATAACCCCTTGGATTGCACTCACCAAATTAAATGCAGACAATGTTTTACTTCTTTCAAAAACTATGTAGTCTCTCTTTAAAATTAAACTCCTTAAATCAACTTTGACCCGCTGTACTTGCCATAGATGTGCACACATAGTGTTCCTGTGCAATAAGAGATTATTAGCAGCATATTGGCCGTGCTTTCAGTTTTGCCTCCAAATAAAATGGTTTAGATAATCTGGCTCAACTCTCTTGGTATGTTTACAACCAGACCAATCGTCAGACCGCCTGTGTTTCTCGCCTTACCAGACTTTGTTGTAGTGATGGCTCCATGTTCCTAGATCCTTGTAATTACATATCACAGCCAATAAAAATGATGACCGAAACTACAAAACGTAAGACCGTAAAAACTGTAATTATCCTTTTAAGTACTATGTAAGTCAGCTGTAACCCTCATGACGCTGCCTTACTTTCTCAAACAGCACGAGGTGATATGTTCTTGATAATACACGTGTTTCTATTATCTTTCAGAGTGACAAATCTCTTTTGGAAAGGAAGCTGTAGTTTAATACTTTTTAAACTCGTATGTTGCTCTGATTTAAACAAATTACTCTGTAAGCATTCTTCAACTGTGTGTTTTATTTTCCACTGTTAGCCGGATAACCTTGCTAAACTTTGAGCACACTGTCATCTGTTGTATATATTTAAACTATGACTCACTGTTCTTTTAATACTGTCTCTCCCGGTCCCACACATTGATGGGAGTTTCATGCCGCTCATCACACTTTGGGCTGCATCAGATCTGAAGGTATTATGACCTTTCCCTTCTGTAGAGCGACAGCTAAAAACACCTGCGCTCCACCAGCCGGCGTCCCCCTTCAGGTCGAGGGTGTGTTTATGTGTCTTTAAACCTCACGCCTGAAGCTAAGTCACACTTAAATTGCAATAAAAACATTACCCCAACATGCCTTATCCATCATCTTAATCTCACCGCTTTTCGACAGCAGGCTTTAGCACGCAGATGCTGCATTTAATCTACAAAAACATCATCTTTATTCTAATTTCTGAAATGATTTAACTAAATCCAGCTTCAGCAGGTTTTAAAACCTTACTTGAAGCTCTTAAAAGTTAACCATTGAAAAGAGATGATAAATTCTTATTTGTCAGCTGCTGATCCAATTCACCAAATTAAATAACTGCCCAAGAGGAGTTGATGTAGCAGTTGGCCAAAAAAGAAGGGTTATAAAACAGTCTTACTTTTAAATGTTGGTTTTAAGAGGCACATTTGCATTAGAAGTTGGATTCTTGCTGCCCAAATCATAAATAATACTGTAAAAAGGCAGCTTCTTTGTGAAAGAGCAGCACAATTCCTCTCCAGTCTTTAACTTTTAAAAGGCTTGCGTCCCTTTTAAAAGTGCACTTTCAGATGCTACACCCACAATCAGGCAGAATTGGAGAAAAAGCATTCCAAAAAGTACAAATCCCACACAAAATAGGGATGTTTGTACGGCATCAAAAGGCTACTGCTCCCTGGCCGTGCTCCATATGACCAAATATGGAAAGAAAAAATGCTGCCTTTTCCCGTAACCAAACTGGGAAAAAGAAAAAAAAGGGAAGGTTTTCTTGCATGCTGTGTGCACAGCGAGATAGAGCTCTCACACTCACTACACAGTGGCCACAGAGTTGGCTCCCTCTCAAAACAGCATGACTGATGGTGATGTTGGACCTGCCGTGACATCTCAGCGAACACTGTTGGGCACACACACACACACAAACACGCACACCTGCACGACTCAGGAGTCATGAAAGAGAGGCACACCGATCCTTTCACTACGCTGACATTTCATTTTTAAACACACACAAAAGCTTTCTTCACTTTCACATATGAGCTCTATACCGGAGTCTCAGCAGTGCACTTCGACTCGGAGCCCCCTGGAAGGGAACATTCCTCTTGGTGAAAAAGCAGCCGTCTCAAACGCCACAGTCCTCTGCTTAAGTTAGAAACGGTTTGTTTATCTGCCCCGCCGCCCCTCGCTATATGGAGCGGGTCTGACATTCTCCTGCCACTGCCGCACTGCAAAAAATGTCTGTGTGGGTATGTCATTTCATAAGAAACTTATCAAATTATCTGAGACGTTGTTTGGAGCATGTGTGAATTGCCAGCAATGGAGAAAACTGCTGGGAGATGAAAAAAAAGTCTGAACTCAGCACAGAACAAAGCAATAAATAAAAGGACTTGTACTTTTTTTTTTTTGTTAAACTAAAACAGTTTAACAATCATTGAATGTATTTCATCTTAAAGGAATAGTTCAACATTTTGGAAAATATGTTAATGAAAGTTAGATGAGAAGATCACTACTGCTCTCATCCCTGTACAAAAGTTATGAAGCCACCATGGGATACATAAGGAGAACTGGATACAATGTTGTGGGCGGGGTTATGTTAATTTCGCATTGTGGGGCCTTTAGAGCAAGCCCACTACAGACATATGGCAGCCAAGCAGCTAACTTCTGATTTAGCACTATGCTAACTTGAATAGGGACAAAAAATATTTGATCTTGTGTCTCTCCTAGATTTTTGAAATGTTATCAGACCAAATAGATCAAATCCCAGTGGTGAAATGAGTCATTTTGCTGGAATTGTGACACTAAAAAAAAACACACATCTTTCACAATGTAAATCTATGGGGAAAAGTCCTCCTGGGCCCAATGGCATTACCTCACCATCCATGAAGCAGTAATTCCATGTTTGGCCACTCTAAGAAATTTCATAGCTCTAAGAACCCCTCCGAATTTTGTGTATGCACCACAAGAACTAAGAATAATCATAGTTCTTAGAACGCCATTTTGATGGACTTTTTAAACTCCTGTTTCAGAGTTGGTACTCTAACAGGACAAGTGGAACCATGAGTGACGTAGGTATATGGTGATTGGTTCAGACGTAAGTCTACATTGATTGGTTGAACACATGAGCCAGTGCAGCACCGGCAACCATCATTTTTAAAAACCTGGATCCAGGACCCAACTTAGTTAGTTTTCAGTGCTGCAGCCATAGGTTTAAGAAGAAGATGAAGTAGTAAGAAAAGCTGGAAAAGTGTGAATAGGTTTAATTAGCATGAATGTCATTGAAAAGTTGAATGATACAAATAAAAGGAGTTTTTGGACAAACTGACACTACACTGCAATGCTGACTTAAATGTGTAAGAATGAGATGAAGTAATAGGAAAAGTTGAAAGAGTGGAAATGAGAACAATTAGCATAACTGTCATTGATAAGTTGAATAACACCAATGGACTAGAGAATGCAATGCAGACTCCAGGCTTTTTCCAGACCTAATTGTATTGCGGAGTTTTGCACAGCGGTGACTGGATCTTTGCTCTCAAACCACAAAAAGATGTGATGGCACAACAGTCTCCTTCAGTACATTATTCTATGTTTTCTTTTGATTTTCACATTGGCTAGTCATCCTGTTTAATTTGTCTTCTGATTAAATCGCAACCATTGAAACAAGTTGTAGGAAGCCTCTGCAAGTAATTGGTTGCTGGCAGACACTCTGTGCTGCAATAAAATGGTTAATCAGCAATGCCGTGCACTGTAGAGCCGATGCGCTGCTGGTCCTGCCGGCCTGAATAGAATATAATGTCTATAGCCTTACTGTTGTGTATACAGCCTTTATAGACTGAGCTGAGGAGTGATGCGCGGGTCGACCCGTAACCCACGGGACCCGCAAATGGACCCGCGGGTCGGGCAGCAGTGAACTGTTAAATCGGTCTGTAAATGATATATGACATTATTGGCTATTACTGACATGGCATCCGAAGGTACTGATGCGTTGAGCAGGTGACAGTCCGCGGCCATTTTCAAAACACACTTGTGTCACGCACTCCAAAAGAAACTTGTTGAAACTTTAAACAATAATTTATTGTACAAAACGGGGCAAACAAACATTGACAAAACGGTTCCATAATTCATATTAAATTCAAAAGATAACGAAAAAACAGCTACAAGTTAGAGGGAATAGTGATAAAGTGGTAAAACGTGGCATTGATCTACAGCCTCAGACGGATGCGCTCAAGCATGCCGTGCGCACAAGCTCAGTAGGCTATACTATATTTTCATACTATATTTTTAACAATGCAATTTTAAAGTTTTTATTTTTATTTTTAACCTACATGTACCAACAACAAAAAGACTACATTTAGCACCAAAAAAATATGTATATCTAATACCAAATTTTCATAACGAATACCTACCCATAGAAACGGATATTCGAATATCTGAATATTTGGGTACAGCCCTAAAAAATACATCAGATATTCTGGTGCAAATATCCAAAATGTCAAATAATCTCAATATATATGCACCCCACCCCACTTGACATGCCATACAAGTGCATACTGAAAAGCAATATTGGCTTTAAACATTAAATAATACTATTGTATGAACCAATGTATGAATGATGTGGAATATTTGAAGGTTTTTTGAAAAGCTGATGCTACACTGGAATGCTGGTGTAAATGTGTAAGAAGAAGATGTAGAAGTAAGAATAGCTGGAAAAGTGTGAAGCACCTCCGTGAAAAAATACATCAGATATTCTGGTGCAAATATCCAGAATGTCAAATAATCTATATATGTATGCGCCCCTGCACTTCACATGCCATATTAACAGGCTGTTGTGTAATTCCACGAGGACATTACAATCAAGCCTTCATCTTTTTTGTCACTCAGGAACAAATGCAAAGCACACATACAATAAAAGACGCCAAGGCCGTATGAACCCCACACTATAACAGTATCAAACAAAGCAAGACTAATGAATAAATACATGCAATCTTTCCACATCATTTTCCTGTCAAAACAAACTAGAGTTATGATGAATACTCAAGGACAACATCATCAAGTCTCTCAGTACCTTAGGGCACACTGTGACTTTAAAGTCTATTAAATGGGACTGTAAATAAATAATGACAGACAGATGCTGAGTGAAGCCGAAGACAAAGGAGGTGATAGTAATCTCAGTGCACTGAAGAAAAACCCATCTTAACAGGTCATTTAATGTTCTTGGAAACCTCTTGCACCATTGGCAGGGTTTTCTCATTTAAAGCAATGCACACAAGAACATGTGACTTGTCGTGACTCCATTCCTCATCCTTCTCTCGTGTCCATTTCCAAAGGAAAAGCAGCCTCCTCCTGTTCCTTTAGGACAGCCCGTCTTGACACCTGCCTTCTGTCAGAGTAAATGAGGCCCGGGCAGGAGTCTGTGTCTCCTCAACAGGACATTAATCTGCTACTAGTGAGCTGACCAAGGAGACTAGTGGAACCAGAGTGCTGATATATGGTGGTTTTTAGTCTAAGCACTGCTACTGCCGACACTGCAGCTAGAGAACAGTTTATCCAGCTGATGGCAATAAAGCGGAGTCGAACGGAAAAGGATAAAAATAGGAAAGAACGGAGCAGAAATGACCTCCACTACGCTTAAAATCCGTGATTTCTTTCAGATCTGCAAGCAAAAGTTCAGCTCTTACAACCAGAAACTGAAAGATCACAGTTTCAATCACTGCAAAAAGCCAGTGTGTCTGGCTATGAGGCCCCCAGGCAAGATCCTGAACTTGTACTTTTTTAATAAGTATAAGTCACTCGGGATATGCACCAAAGCTCAATGACTGAAATGTAAAAGTATACGTGATTAGCATGATCCACAGCAGCCCACAGCCTCTGGTATACGGGCAATAACATGACATGCTGGAACCATTAAGTGGAACATAAAAATGTATTTCTCATAAAGCTTGAGAGGTTCCTGATGTGTTTCTCTAAGGCAAAAAATGGAAAGAAAATGGATCCGCTGAACATTTGTGACATGCCTGCTATAAAAGCCACGTTTCTGTCGTGGTGGACGTGTGGCTCTCCGTGGCCGGAGAGAAATTACACTTTGGTGAAAGAAGGAGAGAAAACCGGAGGGGTGAAAAAAAGGAAATATAAACGGCGGAGTGATTTATGTGGCTGGCTCTAACCACACCAAGAGAGAACGTCTTCCCATCATACCTTACATGGAAACATACATGAGGTTAGAGTGAGGCTAAAAAGCATGATGCAATGCCCCCACATACTAAGAGCCTATTGAAAATATGACAGCTGAGTGCAAACCCTGACACAAGTTTGCCTTTTTTGCGCATGCATCACAGGAAAACACAAAGAAAATCACTTTCGCAGAGGACATATTTATTTAAATCTCTCAGAGTTGTCATAAATCTTTATCTTTCTTGCCTTGTTTTAACACACAAGTCAGTAAATCACAGCAGCCGAATGCCAATTTTTTTGAAGTGTGCTGCGAGGCTTTTCAAGGGTATTACATGACAAGGTATTTTTCAAAATAAAGGGGCTGCATTCCTGGAGAGAGATAGGAGGAGATTAAGGAGCGGGTAGGGTTGTGGGTGGGGTGGCGGGTGAGCAAGATGACCTGACCAAGAGGATCTATTACTCACAGTGGATTTGGAGAGGTGGAGTGATCCCCTGACGGTGCTTTCAGTTCAGTCTTACTGGTGGAAATCTGAAGGTTTGTTCAGGGAACGCACAGACAAGACACTTGTAAAATACACGCAAGTCAAAAAAAAAAGGAATGACAGTAGAGAGCCTTTCAGCGCAGACAGCCAGGGATGTTTTGTTTTAATCCTATGAATCTCTCTCCCTCTGTCTCTCTCTCGGTATTCATGCAGCCCTGACATGCTCTCAGAGAGTTGATACAGGGCCAAGCCATTTAATGGTGGATGTGCTGGGACTCTTACGCCAGGTGTGGAAACTGGAAGATGTCTCTAATCAGTATACTCAGCAGACATCTGATAAATGGGCTTCACTGGGCAAGAGAAGAAAATGTATGTGATTTATAGTAAGAAGCATTTAGAAGGTTCACGTCATGTCATGTTATCAGAAATTAAGTAGTTGATACCAGTGAAATTCCACAATTCTTGACACTAAATCTGATACAATGGAGAAACAAACAACTAAACTCTTTTACTAAAAAACATTTAAATTAAATGTAATTAAAAATGTATCGTTCATCCCTGATGATCCCCCTCAAACGCAAAGTACTAGTCTATGTGGGTTCATGAGATTTTGTGGGTGAGGAAACACATATTAATAGCCTACAGTACATTAACACAGTGGTTCCCGACTGGGCCAGTTGCATTAGCACATTTCTCCCCCACAGAGTGGTCCAGGAATGAGTCTTAAAACCCAGAAACGAGTTAGCCTTTTAGCACTCCCTGTTCCCTCATCTCAAAGTCAGTGGGTTTCTTTAAAAGATTTTGGGTTCGATGCCTGGAATAAGGTCTGTTCATATTAAACGCGATCCAAAATTTTTCATCACTTTTCTTGAGCATATACAACCGCTGGAGTGTCTTTTGCCCTGTCAGGTTGGAAAGAATAGCATCCTCGGTACCAATGGTACTGAATAAAAACGAGTGCAGTCATGTTTTCACAAATTTGGCTTAGACTTGGTACCCTAGTATCAGTTCGTGACTTCCCATCCCCATAGTTATGAATATTGTATTCCATTTCTGCAAATAGATGCTCCTGGACATTTGAAGGTACCATAAAGCAAAATTTATATTTACATTCAATGTTTCTATCCAAAATGTATTATGAGTATCATCTAGCCTTTACTTACCCTAAGCATTAACTGATTTTTTTGGCCACTTGGTGGCAACATTTTAGCAGCTAGCTAGTTAAATGTCAGCAGATATGGAGAAACATCAGCATTCACTTGGAGTCATGTGTCTGATCACAACCAACTCCAATATTCACTCTTCTTTTAGCTCTCTTTTGATCTCCACCAATTGCTATACTCTTACTGTATCGCTGCTGTTTGGCAGGAAGCAAAAACAGATGCCTGCTCCGATTGGAAATGAAGCCGATGAGAGTGATGACACTAAATCAAATCCATAAATTGTGGGCTGCAAAACCAAAAGAATCGGCTGAAGGATGCTAAAAAGGAATGTTCGTCATTCTGAGCTGCACCTTTCGCATAATAAATAGTCATGTAATTCATTGTGTGTAACATTTTTTGAAAAGTGCAGCTTTAATGCCTAACAAACATCTTGAAAGCATTTCCTTTCTAATGAAACATTTTCATAGCGTTTATATATATATATATATATATATATATATATATATATATATATATACATAACCTGCATTATTACCATCAGCTAGCAATCATCTTATCCCCTGCCTTTTGCACATTGCTACTCTCTTGGCGGTTACCATCACCAACTGTTGAACAACGTGAAACCTCTGCATCTTGTTTGTCTTCTCCTTTGTGTTTTTTGTCTTTCATGCACTACACATTTACATTAATCTACCACCCTCTGCAGTCAGCAGGAATTGGTTTTGCATTGCATTAATAACAAAATGTCCAATACTACTTTTAGGTCTGTCTAAGAGATTCAATTCAATACTTCATGAATTTTACAGTAATTCTTCTCTCCAAGCGTTAGCTGGTACATATCGAGTGTGCAACCAGCACAGGGAAGAAAACAGTACTGTAATAGAAAAAGGCAGAGCATTGCTCTTGACAAAGGACTGCAGAAGTCAGCACAAAAATCAGTGGAGTAAACCAGTCCTAATCCCAGTCCACCTACATCGGTTGACAGATATGATG
Source organism: Epinephelus lanceolatus (assembly GCF_041903045.1). Classification (NCBI taxonomy): domain Eukaryota; kingdom Metazoa; phylum Chordata; class Actinopteri; order Perciformes; family Serranidae; genus Epinephelus; species Epinephelus lanceolatus. The sequence continues at coordinate 25,152,055 of NC_135756.1, forward strand.
CCAGGAACTAGAAATGTGAAGCTCTTTCATTGAGACGAAGATAAAATCCCAACAGATATCATACCCCAGCGGAAAATGTGGCGTTTTTTTTTTGGTCTGCAGTATCAAATTTTATGGTATTAAAGCATTAGCATTGCTTTTGAATCAGCGGATGCACATTCTCTAAGTGACAGAGAGCTTACCTCTCCATCCAAAAAATACATTCCACTCTCCTCATACCTCAAATCCTTTCAGGGCTCTACAAGGCTAAAGTTCAGTAGCTTTACCAGATCTCATTTTCGTGCATGGCTGTGCTGGCTGTTATTATTAGTGTGGCAGCCAGCCAGCTCGGATGGGTACACATCTACGCCCCCCCCCCCCCCCTCGAGGTGAAAGGCCCGAGCCAGGGTCTTCAATCTGTAGGTATACAGTAGGTAATATATGTCACCTTATACTCTGCGCTCTCTGCAGGCGTGTTTGTACTTTGTACATTGTTTCTGTCAGTCTAGAGGCAAAAGTGACCACCAGTGCAAACACTAGAGATCTTCATATCTGCAGTGTACAGTGGCAGAGCATCTATTGTCAGTAGAGCGCCTTGAACTGTGTCCTTCAGGAGAGTTACCCCCCGTCTGTCTCTATTTCTTCTCTTTCTGTGGTTATGTGACTTTGGAATCCATTGCCAGAAATTCCAGGAAACCCTAGAGCTTCATGAGACATAACAAAGCTCGCTCTCTTCCTCTGCCTTTGTCTCTTTCATTGAAGATTACACTATGTTTCTCTGTCTGCCTTTTGCAGGCCTGCGAGCCCTGCTGCTCAAACTCCCTGGGAGCTAAGAGTAATTTTATTCAGTGGCTGATTGACTCATATCATACCAGTTTAAATGGTGAAGTTTCTTACTTTTAGTGCTAATTGTAGACCACAGACTATTTAGACCATGGAAGACGCAATCATCATTGAATGCCATTAGCATGATGTGGCATTTACCACCAAATTGAGGATAAAATTCAGCTTTAGAGGTTAATATATGTGTGGTACTTAAGCCTCCTAATTCCTAAATTTATTAGAATAACACGTATCTCAGACAGCCATGAAATTGTAAATAATTGAGCGGTGCTCTTAGGAGGCTTCTCTGGTTGCTCCGTTGAAGTTGCTGCAAGCTTTTTATTAGCTGATGGCTAAACTGGAAATAAGATTTGGTTCACAAAGCAGCAGAGCTAAATGGGAATGAATCCAAAACCACAGCCGAACCCCCGCGGCTATAATCTGTCCATGGGGGGTTCATCCATCTCCTCGCACTCCAAAATTGTCTCGTCCATCTGGGTCACCTCTGCTCTCAAACACATAGATGCATGTCTGAACCCCCTCATACACACAGACGCGCACACCTACAGACATACCTATTCACCCCCACCCACCACCCACCTTGTGTTTATGTTCAGAGCTTGAGTGACTGGTATTTCATTTCGGCCTGCCCGGAGCCCTTTTGCACAGTTTGGCTTGGCCGGTGTACCATTACTGGTCATTAAGTCTAACCTGAACTAATAGGGGCCCATTTTCCAAGGTGGTCTCCCAGGTGGCTGTCACAGAAGTGAGTGGCACTGCGGGGCTCGCGGCTCAACACTGGCACACGGAGCCTCATGAAAAATCTGCTGGGACGCAAGCCAGACTCCATCATACACGAGACGCAGACTCTTTGATAACAAGAACCCATTGTTCTAGGGGGGCGTCTGGGTGTTTTGTTTCTCATTAGGGCAGGTTTAATGAGGCCAGCCAGAGTGAGCACCCCATCCCATCCCTGCTGGTGCACTCGACCGAATATGTTCCATTTTCAACATCTGATCCCCCAAACCATCAACAATCCACCTAAAACCATTCGCACAAACCATATTCTGCCAAAATCTGCCACAACACTACTGTAAGTATTGTTCCTGCTTTAGCTTATGTACAGCCCGTAAAAATAAAGCCAAATCCAGCCAAAAAACATGTCAATAAACCAAGATATATACAACCAGCCTACCAGAAAGTAGAGCCTTATCAGTATTTGTTTATTACAGATATATCCATCACAGTGTATATTCTGTCTTGCAAATAACAAGAAATTGACTTACATAAACACCAAAGTTTTTAGGTAATGTATAAACAGTGTTACCGTTACTCAGTCTGTCCACCAGAGATTACTGACATGGTTTAGACCCTGTCTATACGTATGCAGATATTTTTGTAAGTTAGATTTTTGTGGCTTGCACGGCTTCATAAATGAGCGAAGGACTGGCTTTAAATTGTGGAAATACAGTATAGCAGCAGGCAGCTCTGCATCAGCTCCGCAGCAGCAACACTGTCTGTATGGCAAGCCTTTGGTGTCATTTTTGCATTCTAGTGTAGATGGAAATATTTTGTAAAACGTAGGTCGTGTGTACAGAAATATATTTCAAAAGAGAGTGAAAAAATATCTGTTTTAAAAAATATCTGGATATGTATAGACAGGGCCTTATACTGCACCATCAAACTGCTCAGCACAATATATATCTTGGCGACTGTTGTTTACTGTGGCTACAGTGTAAGATCACAATGTGCTGGATTTCTTTAGATGTCACCTGCTCCAGGTATGCTACTGCAAGTTTTTACATTATGTAGCCTCAACTGCTACATGTAGCTACATGCTAACATCAGGAAAACATGTAAACTTGGTTGCCGATGTAGTTAAATTTCTTATCATTTATCTATTGGTGATTTTCACCGTGGAAATTGCTGCTATTCTCTGCTACTGTCATTCCCCCACTGCAAGAACTGCTAATGTACATGTAGCTATATGCTAACATCCGGGAAATCTGTAGTCTTGGTTGCTGATGTTGCTGATGTTGTGAAACCGAAGCTTTGTTGGCGACACTTCAAGTGAAAAGTGCCACTATTCTCCGTAAGTCTTTTCCCAGTTGCGAAGATCTGGACACCAATGGTGTGTCTGCTATAAATGTATAATAAAAACCAGATACCGAACCCCAAGATGGCACCTATTCATTCAAATGGAGTGGCTCGCCTGATGCATTCCTAGCTTCCGTATTTACTTCTGCTATGTGCAGTCAACTGAATATGCACAGTATGGCCCCACCCACGAGTTCCTGCTTGATTCGTGGACATTGTGATGATGTCACAGATTTTTAAATTGTTTTTCTCAGATTGAATAAAGTTTAACAAATATAAAACCTCCATGGATCAAAAATTCATAATAGCAAGAGTGATAGTTGAGCTTGTTTGCAGTTTGGGGTGCCCTGTCAACAGTTTTACAGATGTCTCTTTTACAGTGATGGTCTATGGGGAAAATGCTTTGCACTGGTCACTGACCACTGGCCTAAAAAATCTGTCATGTCATCATAGTAAATTTCACTTTTGCTCCTGAATATCATAATCAATGCTATATTTAAAAAATCTTTGTAGTGTGGCAAGTCATCCATCTCTCGCACTTGCAAATCATCATACCCTCAGGGTGCCAATATAACTTTATATAAACTTGTCACTATGTTCATTGCTTTTTATTTGAAATCACAGGACGTTTACAGCTACATTCTCTTTTCGTGATGCCATACTTCCAGTAAAGGGGCGCTGAATGATTCATGACTTAATAGTAGTAAAAACAAAGAGCACTTTTATATAAACACCATAATATCCAAATGGCAGATATCTCATTTTCACATAAAACTGTTCATATGTTTTAGCTGTGCCCTCCTCTGTGTGACACGTGTCATCATTAATCAGAGGAGAAGGAGCCATTAGTCTAAATACGGGGGTAATTAATCCACGCTCACACTCCATTAGACGTCATGCTCAATTTGCGCAGAGAGCTGTGTACTGGGTAAATAGGCAGAGATGACGGGACCTGCAGCTATTATCCCTGTCGAGGTGCTAACATGCATTTCTAAGAAAGCTCTCATCTAAACACACACACACACGTAGTTCAAGTGGATATTACAGCTTAAATTGAAAGAAGAATGAAATGTCTATCAAATGATTGTGTTTATGTGCTTTTATCATGTAGGAAATTTGTGAACTCTGCCGTCTGATCAGGGGATAATCATACACACATGTATCTCTGTCATAAAAAAATCTGACTGGACCTCTGCATTAAAGCCAAACCGTAAGCCTCCAACAAGGTTAAACTGCAGTAGGGCATATAGCATGAATCAGCCCTTAGTTTAATAAGTACCATTTGGCTGTCACCTCAGCGGCTGTAGAGCTGCTCTATTACAGTAAAGCCCCTCCAGTACAGAGCTGGGGTTATTCAATAAAAACCTGACTGAGTGTTTCTCCCAATCACCACTGGCAGAGCTCTGATGAGGTAAAGAGCTCTCCTATGCCAGCCTCTGTCCCTGCGGAGGACTGTCTGATTAAAATGGTTTTCTGAGGCCATATTTTTGTTCTCCTTGTCCCCTTGCCAGACCTGAGTTAAAGTACAGAGAGAAAAATTGACAAATTACCTAATGCATACTGAAATGAATCCACAGAAACAGATCTAATCTATAAAGGTCTCATAGGTAGACAGATGAGAGCACTGGATTTCTACTTTTTTGAGAAATAGTGGGTATTGTTGTCCCAAAGACACAAATATAGACACATACCCTATATTTATTACTGGTGTTAAGGCTTTGCATCAGCAGCTGTGCTTTTGATCTATCTTCAGGCTTAATCACTTTCACCCCCACGCCCCCCTCCACACACACACACACACACACACACACACACACACACACACACCTTATCTCACCCCCTCCCTACAGGGCAGTGACATGTGAAGTGGAAAGAAATGGCAACAGCGGAGTAGCCCACTAGAGCCGGCTTTCTTACCCTCCCGTCCTCTTGCCTTGCGTGTAATGCATTCCTGAGCAATCCTCCAAGGCTCGTATGTAAATGCCTGAGTATGCTTCTGATTAGGAGGCACAAAGAGTACACTCTATAAATGCACTCTTAAACAATTACCGCTGCTCCCGACTGCAGCCCCAACACAGACCTCAGACTGTGCTGCTGCCTGACTGGCTTATTCAGGTGGGAAAGATGGATGCGGACCATTTCAAACAATGTGTCCTGCGAAAAGACACATGTGCAGAGTCTGACTTCAGATACCAGACCCAGAAAGGTTTGAGAAATGTTGTGAATTAATAAAGTTTTATTTAGTGTTGAAATGAGTTGATTAAATGAGAACCTGACCAAAAGAAAACCAGTCACCCACACTTTTGATTGTTGATGAATGGTCTAAAACTGTTATAATTAATGTTTCTATATCAACAATGTATCAAGTAACTACAGCGTATGATTTGTAAAAGGTGTTTCTCTTAGCGACGAGCCCAACCATAACTGTAACTCTGCAGTAGGGCTGAACAATGTATCGTCATTGCGTTGTCAACTTGCGTGATACACATGAGAAAGACTGCTATATTGTACTTGAAATAAGTACCAATGTATTAAATTACATACTGTTTGTATGCGCTATTTTATGTGATACGTTCCTGCCAATCAGACAGAGCCCTCCCTGCTGGGCATCATCTGATTGGTCAGAATCGGCAGACTTGCGAGTGAGGAACAGCAGATAAAGCTGATTACTGGCTAATGAACATAGTGGAGTATTTAGCAGCTAGGGAGCCACTTATTTACCCCAGGAGTTGGTGGAGACCAAAAACAGAGCTACAAGGAGACAGAACACTGGACTTACATTTGTCAGGTGTAACGTTGGGTACAAAACGTGGTACTTTTAAGGGTACCAACTGCATTTTGTTGGTGCTTCCAATTCACGTTAAATCTATTGGTGCCAAATGTTGGTACCTTAGAGTACATCTGGGTGAGAACGCCGGGTTTGGACAAGAGGTAGAAGTGCCACGAAGCAGCAATAGTTTTCACATTTGATCTATTTTTCCTGTATTATTTTAGTATTAACCTAGTGTCACTGCTAAATGAGCAGACACATGTGTGATTAGAAAAAAACAGAGAAGAGCAGAAGTGCAGCTTTTATTACAGAGAAAGCAAAGTACCAAAAAAGATACCGTTGGGTACCAGTGCCTGTATCAGTTCAAATGGTAGTACTCAAATCTATTCAGACCAAAAATATAATTCCAAATGAATGATAATATTGCCATGTTTGCTAACATTGGCCATATTCACTTAAAGGCGCTGTATGTAAGAATGTGGCCAAAACGGTTACTGCACTCAAATTCAAAATACTGCCACGAGTCGTGTCCGCTCCCCATCCCCCGCCCACCCCCTCCCCTACAGACTCGAGGTTGCTGGACAGCGGCACGCTGGAGACTGATTCGTGGCAGGACCGCGTCGCCGCGTCCTTGATCTTCGGTTTTCCAGCTGATCGTTCAAGCAAGTCTGGCTTCTCTGCTGCTAAACGCTGCTGCCGGGATACAGCTGAGGAGGAGCCGGCTGCTAATGCTATGTACTGGGACACTGCTAATGCTGCTTGCCGTGCTGCTGTAGCTCAGTCGTAACTGTAACTGATGCTGAGACTCTACTGAGTGACTGGTAGATGGCGGTGGGTGGCGCAACAGGCCAAAACACAAATTCAAAACATAAACATGATTTGCAGACCGTAAAAATGTTTTTTAAATGCGAATATTCTGGCTGTACTATTGTTGTCGGTGAGATCACTATGTTATATGAACATTATTCCTTAGTCTCTGTGACATATTAGAAGGATTTTATGACTATTTGCTTTAGATTTCTTACATATAGCTCCTTTAAATGATAATAATACTGTACGTCAGTGAAGTGTTTACAGATTGTTTCTGTTGCCCCCAAGTGGCCAACAAAACATGTAACGCAGCCTAAAGTCACTCAAAGTTTAAGATGCTAAAACTTTACTGGTTCCACCTACACAAATGTGAGAACTTCCTGTTTTATCAGTTTTTTACTACTGCAAATTTAATTTATTTGGGTTTTGGACTGTTAGTCAAACAAATAAACTAATTTGAAAACATAACCTTAGACTCTTGAGCTAAACAACTAAGTTATCAATCAAGAAAAAAACAGTCAGATTCAATGGTGAAAATAATAATTAGTCACTTTTCTGAATATTATTATTATTATTATTATTATTATTATTATTACTACATTTGACAACATCGCATTCTCCTTGGATTTGACACCAAGACTTAAAATAAATGTTAAAATACTCAGAACGTTGTTGGAATAAAACATAATTTCAACTTTGAAGCTCTTCCAAAGAAACACAATTACAGTAGAAGTCTGACTCATGTGAATAGCCATGTAAGGACACAGTGATTGTTTTATGTGTATGAGGTAAGTCCTCACTTCCATCATTACCACATACGAGCCCGATCTCGCTCTCGCCAGTTCTCACTCCCATGATGGCAGGCATCCAATGTGGACTCTCTGAGCTGTCCCTCACTTTCGCCATACACACTTCAGCACATGCAGCGCCTCTATGGCCACAAGCATAAATCCGACAGGCCTATAACTGACCCGCACACTGCCCTGTCTGTTTTCCCCTGTGCGATTCATAGAGCGGTTAACCTCGCTGACTGTGTAAACACATGACCTCAGCGGTCATGTGTTTACACTCAATGGTATTTTTCACACACACCGCTGGGATTTACATCACCTTATTACCTCCATGTTCCCTTAATTCCCCATTACTGTAAAATATGGGACTTTTAAAAGGTGATTTGACAGGCTCTTGATTAGCAATGTCTGTTTAGTTTTGGGACGCTATGGGAGGAAGACGAGAGGCTGAGCGAGCGGGGGGGGGGTGAAGAGAGGACAGGGAGAAAAGAATGGAAAGCTGGCGGAGAGAAGAAGTAGGGTGAAAGTGAGAATGAACGTTATAGTAATCATTTCTTTTTGGGAGAAAAGGGCTGAGGTAGAATAGATTGGTGTTAAAGGAGAGGAGAGAGGCGAAGGGAAAGTTAATGAAGCTGTTAGGAGAGAGACAAGTAAGGTGGTTGCTCTGCCACAGGGACACACTGTGCATGTCTGAGGTCCCAGTGGGAGGACGGCGAAGGAAAACACAAGGCCAATCAGCTAACAGAGACATTTCCTGTGCTTGTTTTATCAGATGAGAAGAAGCCCAAAGGCTAAATGTCCCTCTTAACAACGTTGTACACTTCTCCGAATAGCCCGCTTTGGGGAACGAATGGGGAGAACATGCATCTTTGTAGGGTGACATCAGAAGCGCTGCTTTGGAGCGCTGACCTCACTCTCGCACAATCAATCATCCACAAAAACCCCATGAAATGTAGACCACGTGAGTAAGAGAGGAGGTTTTACCTTTTAAGATATGAAACAAGGCTGCCTCATGAATTAAATCATCACCCAGTAAAAAAGCTAAAGATTTAGTTAGAGGGTGGGGGGGAATACAATAGTCTTTTTATAGCTATGAAACTTCTGGCAGAGCTTGGCATCTGGCAACTAGCAGATGGCGGGCCAATATGCCAATTACCAACACCGACATGCCATGCTGTCTATTAGGCAATCTGGCCTTGAGTGATAGCACTTTAAAGTCAGAAAACGACACGAGCGAGAGGCTGATCTAACAAACCCTCTTCATCAGAGTGTGACTAAAGCCCAGAGGAATTCAAACGCAGGTCTTTCATGCCACATGACTGCTTCAGTCAGGAGAATCAAAGTTTGGGAAATAGTTTGGAAAGAAAGGAAGCAAAGATACAGATCCTGGGAGGAAGGATCATTATAAAATCCTTCATGCATGTGTATGTATTGAATCTGTGGCTTGAAAATAGCTTTGCAAAATGTGGTTTGATTAAATAAGACTTTGTTTGGTGGTGAATCTATTAAAGGCTGGGGTGTGGGTCGGCTAGAAGAGGGGGGGGAAATGAGAGTAAGCATTCTCCATCACCCAAGAGACAACCAGAGTCTAATTGTGCAGTGAAAAAAAAACACCAGAACATCCAAGAGCACCGTTGATATTCCTCTACAGAAGTGTTCCATGTCATCTTAGCTGCATAATGAGGAAAGAGGTTTTTCTTTTTTAAATAACAGTAATTTTAAATGTATATCACAAACATCTGCAAAACTCTTACGACATATTTTCCAGGACCTAAATAAATATCCTCTAAGGTTTCATTACCTCGTGCGACTTCACAAGCAATTAGGCAGCACTACCAGTTATTTGCCTACCGTCTGTTGACCGTTGCTACCCGGTGAAAGAGTTAAGAATTCTTTTCCAACTTGAGATCTGCCCGTCCGTCCAAGCTCACCATATTATACAACTTAGTGTGCGGTTCTGGATGCTGCGCATTCAAATTACATGCTATCAAATTCAAAGACGAGGGGGGAACAGAACGAGTACGCTGTGGGGCTCCAGTCCAGGGCCAGAGTCCCATGAGCGCTAGCTGCACGTCAATCACAATCACTTCAAATGAGCTGAACCCTGTCCTACTCCTGCTGTTGTCCAGAAGACACAAACCTAAAACCTAACTTTGTATGAGGCAACTGGTGGACACTGATGACAAAGACACCACTGATAAAACAGAGAGCACTCATTTTGCCTGTGGTTCTGCACGCTGGCGCAGCATCTCTATCTCAAAGCATACACTCAGGACAAACAAATCTGCATAAAATTAAGCCAAAGACTGGAACACAGGAAACATGCTTGACATAGTTTCACCAGTCTGTTATGAGAAGAAAGCAGAAAATAGCTCTGGCACCTGCTGTGCAGAAACAATGTATGTTTGGACTGACATGTCAGCATGCCATCACTGGAAACTGGACCACATTTGGAAAGCCTACACACCAAACACAGTATAGGTAAACATCTATTAAAAAAAGAACAGTACAGTCTGATCATGTGTGTTAGAAAGTCTCCTCTGCCAGTTTTCCATTCTATTCAAATTCAGTTTGCCACTTGGTTGGCTGCCTTAGCTCAGCGGTGGTAAGAAACTATTGCCTTGCAAGGAAACTCTGGATTCTTGCTTTGGAACTTGATACTGTGGTGGATTATGAGAATCTAGGATCAAACTATAACAACACACCCACATATACTGCATGCATGTTAACACACAACTGCACACGGGCAGATTCATGAATGCCCCATGCTTTAGCACATGTTGATTATGTTGAGAATGAGGTACAATAATTACCTGATCCAACATTTAACTTTAATCAAGTGTATGAGAGGAGGGAGGGAGAGGGAGCCAGCATACAGTAACTAGAAGCCTTCACCACACTGTGCAGTCCAGAGCCAGACTCCGGAAATGCATGGCAGTGTTCCCTACATCCTGCCCGCCCAGCCCTAACCCTGGCCCTGGCTCTCGCCCCACACTGCCAAACCCCTGTTATCACTCTGTGCAATTACCTCCAGATTCTTGTGCACCCATATCATATCGTGCCAATTATATAACCCCCTTTCTAAGTACACTACAAAGCACTAGATGTATTTTAGTGCAAAGCCCACACTTTTCTGTGTGTGTTTCAGCCCAAAAATAGTTGTTTTGAGAGTTTATATGCATCTAAACATGTATGCAAAAACTGATTTTCTTTAGTAGTGCTTGTATCCCATGAAATACTTACGCAGTGGCTATTAAGAACTTAGAAAGATAAAATAGCTCAACTAATTTGATGAAACAGAAATCAGGATTTGATTTAAAAGATATACATATTGAGTCAGCTGTAACACCAGAACACTACTGTGAATGAGACTGCACGAAACGTAGTAAGGTTACGAGCAGAGAAGTCTTAACAGTTGACTTAAAGTAATGGAAAAACAGTTGAAACAGTAAGCTAAAAGGAGGTCTGGAATATACACAGATTTTAATATTGTGTTATGAGACTAGATATTAGACTTAGGCGGTGTCACGGCACGATATACCAGGGTATTTGGAAATCCTGATGATATGATTTAGCCCTGCAATACTGTCAAAATGCTGTTTTAATGTCTGATATGTAGTACACATCATGCAACAAAAAGGTCAGTCTCTACTTTTGAAACCTAGAACAGGCAGTTGAGCTGAAAAACATGGCAACTGCGCAAGGTGGGAATAACACTACAGGACTGTTAACAGCCAGTCAACAACAGCAAAATGAGACAGGAGGGAAAAACATAGTTTACATCTAACACTGTGAATTAGGGGTAGTTTCGCAAACAAGTACCTTGATTATCGTATACCCAAGTGAAATTTTAGCAAGGTATTAAAAAAAATAGATGCAGGCTAAGCCTACTATTTGTCTGTCTTCTCTTGGTTTAAAAGGCTACATTATCTCCATTATCATATCCACATTACTAATGATTATTTATCACAAATCTCATTGTGTTTCAGCATTTTGTGAAAGCACTAACCTTACAATATTTCCACAATATGGATAATGATGTATTGGTCAAAAATATCTTGATATTTGATTTTCTCCATATCACCTAGCCCTAACTAATGGATAAACACTTCAAATAGTTTGCTAGGAGTAATTGATGAATAAAAATTTACACTATATGAGCTTTGCAATGGTTAGCTAAAAGTAATGGATAAACAGTCAAATCACTTAGCTTAATATAACTGAAAATAGTTTCAATAGTTAGCTAAAACTAATGGATAAACAGTTGAAACATTTTGCTTAACATAACTGATAACCAGTTGCAATAGTTAGCTAAAAGTAATGGAGAAACTGTCAAAACAGTTAGCTTAACGTAACTGATACATAGTTGCAATAGTTAGCTAAAAGTAACTGATAAATAGAGTGTGCCAGTAAACCCGGAACTCTGTTAGCGCTTTTAGCACTTCCGGTTCTCTCGTCTAAAAGTCAATTCGTTTTTTGAATGGGATTTTGGTAAAATGCCTCAAATAAGGTCTGTGGTTAACAAAAGCTTAAGTGAGTTTCAGGTTTTGTTCTAGATAAACATAAAACATGTCAGTAAATACCCTACTTGTGAATTTTGTAGCGTTTATGTGTCGTAAAAAAGGCGGTTGTTAACAAGTTGCTCAATACGACTACAAACCCTGTTGGGGACATTAAACGTCATCAACTCCGAACAGGCGAGAGTGCTGGCAGTCCGCCATTACAGCTTCTTATTTAGCTTAAACAGTCCGATTTCCCCATTATACAATGTTTTTAAAATAAAGCAGACGAAATTGAAAGCTTAGTGGCGGTGACGTCAAGAGTCATGCGAACGTGGAGTAGTCATGTAGTCGGTTAAAGCCTGACGTTAGCTTTTTACTTCTGGCGATCACATTTAAGCTTCAAATGCGGTATGAAAAGTGTTCATATGTGAAGATTATCTCACTGAACAAAACCTGTAAGTATCATAAACGTGTGTTAGCCACAGAGCTTATTTTCTGACATAATCCAAAACGCAATGCAAAAATCACATTCACTTTCTCTTCCGGGAACCAGCGCGATGCTAAACTTCCGGGTTTTGATGTCAGCCCCGGCACACTCTATAGAACAGTTAGCTAAGAGTGTTGGATACACAGTCGAAACAGTTTACTTTACGTAACTGATAAATAGTTGCAACAGTTAGCTAAAAGTAATGGGAAAAACAGTTTAAACAGTTAGCTAAAAGTAATTGGAAAAACAGTCTAAACAGTTAGCTTAAATCAACTGATAAATAGTTGCAACCGTTAGCTAAAAGCAATTACTTTACTAATATTAGTAACTATTACTATTATTAGCTAAGATTAATGCATAAGTGGTTGAAACAGCTTTATTTGAACATACTGAAAAAGCTAAAAGTATTGGTAGCAGGGATCAAAATTAGCAGTCGCCAGTCGCCAGAGGCGACTAATTTTAACCCTTTGGCCAGTAAATGAAGTCACCTAACCAGCCACTCTGGCGAGTGAAAAAAATAGGGCCAAACTACTGTTATTGTTGTTTCTCCTGCCCCTGGCTGTGTGTAGGCTACGTGATGTTATTGGTTGCGCGCCGGTGTCGTACAACAGATCTTCAAGCCCACAACATGCCGCAAAGTGGGAGCCAAAACGTGAGCGTGCAGTTGGAGATCCGCGGTCCGCCATTTCCACGCCCTAGAAAGGCTGATAAGGGGGTGCTGTGGCCGTGCTGCGGCCGTGCTGCCTGCTCTCTCTGGTTTTACGCCAGGCTGGGCTCGTTTCAAAGACTCCTTGCAAAGCACTCCAGCGACCGGATCTTTGCTCTCAAACCACAAAAAAAGATGTGATGGCACAACAGTCTCCTTCAGTACATTATTCTATGCTTTCTTTTGATTTTCACATTGGCTAGTCATCCTGTTTAATTTGTCTTCTGATTAAATCGCAACCATTGAAACAAGTTGTAGGAAGCCTCTGCAAGTAATTGGTTGCTGGCAGACACTCTGTGCTGCAATAAAATGGTTAATCAGCAGTGCCGTGCACTGTAGAGCCGATGCACTGCTGGTTCTGCCGGCCTGAATAGAATATAATGTCTATAGCCTTACTGTTGTGTATACAGCCTTTATAGACTGAGCTGAGTAATGATGTGCGGGTCAACCCGTACCCCGCGGGACCCGCAAATGGACCTGTGGGTCGTTCAGCAGTGATCGTCTGTTAAATCGGTCTGTAAATGATATATGACATTATTGGCTATTACTGTCATGGCATCCGAAGGCACTGATGCATTGAGCAGGTGACAGTCCACGGTCGTTTTCAAAACACACTTGTGTCACGTACTCCAAAAGAAACTTGTTGAAACTTTAAACAATAATTTATTGTACAAAACGGGGGAAACAAACGTTGACAAAAACGGTTCCATAATTCATATTAAATTCAAAAGATAACGAAAAAACAGTTACAAGTTAGAGGGAATAGTGATAAAGTGGTAAAACTTGGCATTGATCCACAGCCTCAGACGGATGCGCTCAAGCGTGCCGTGCGCACAAGCTCAGTTGGTAGGACAGGCCTACTATATTTTCACATTTTTAACAATGTAATTTACAAGTTTTGATTTTTATTGATAACCTACATTTACCAACAACAAAAGACTACATTTAGCACCAGAAAAATATGTAAAAAAAAATAAAATAAATAATAATAATAATAATAAAAAAAGTAAATAAAAAAACGAATATCGAATACCAAATTTTCATAACGAATACCTACCCACAGAAACGAATATTCGAATATCCGAATATTTGGGTACAGCCCTAGAAATAACTGACCAAAAATACTGAAGTTTTTCACAATATTGTGATTTATTGAGATGCGCCAGTATATAACAATGAGTTGATACATTTAATGTAAAGCTTATTAAGCAAAGTATGTTTTAATAAAGTATTTTAAACAATCAAATTTGACTCATTCCTTGATTCCACAAAAAATTATGCTAATATTGTATTTTGAGAATTGCTCGAGTTTATTATAGTAATAACACATTGAAAATATACCAAAATGCTATTTATGATTTTTGGCTAGTGAAAAAAAAATTTTGGCCAGTAGATTTTAAAGCTTACTAGCCACTTGGCTAGTAAGCCAAAAAGTTAAGTTTGAACCCTGATTGGTAGGTAAAAGTCCTGGCTAAACAGTTAAAATAGGTAGCTAAAAGTCATAAATAAATAAATTGATGAAATATTGAGCTTCCCAGTCATAGGCCAACAAATGTTAATTTGACAAAACCAACATTAACTTTAGTTTGTACTGGAGTTTAGTTGTTTGAAGTTGTTGTTGTAACAATATGCAGTTTTACATAACACATACAATGTTAAACAGCATCCAGTTTGTAATCAGTCCAAATTATCATTTTGAATATGAGGGGCGGTGGCCATGAAGGAGTACTTTAGTTCAGCTGTCAGGGCTGTGGGGGCACACCACACCAAAAATGTTGGTAACCTCTGTGCTCGCAGACTGTTATGCACTGCATTCCAGAGGCTATTCCAATCACCTGTCACCAGGTTGGGCCTGCACCTTATAAGGAGCGGAGGGCACTCTCCACGTGTTTTCCAAACACTGCCCAACTTATCAGATACAGTTTCATGGACAATTACTATGCTGTCTCTGGCCCCGAAAGCATTCAAAAAAAGAAAAAAAAAGACTTACAGATCTACCCTGTGCAGCTCCCTCCCTCCACCCTCTCCCATTTTCCATGCTTCCATTTCACAGATACTACTATGTAATAAAGCCGAGATCAAAAGACTTGCTGGCCAACTCACGTACAATGAGAGCTGAAGAGAGCCTTTTGCCTCAGGGGTTGGTGGGATTGCAAAGAATGTGATACCTCGAAACGATGAGAAGTGGATTCATCTGCTAGTGAGCAGGCCTTGCCTTTTTTTTTTTTTTTGCAACACTGCCCCGTGGCTTTGTCTGCAGGAGATGCTGGATGTGTTTAAAGTTCATACACCTAAAGGACAATTGCCTTCTGTATCTCAGCATGATCTTATGGTCAGATTTGATGCTTGAGGGGCATGCGGTGTGCTGGGAGCCATATGGGGCTCATCCTTGCCTATAGCCAACTTTGTACACCTTCCACATGTCACATTTCAACAGGTTTATCCACATTGTGCACTGAGAGCCCAACCTTACTTTATTTATAGAGGATGCTATGAATATTACCAACAACCAAAAACATGTGATATAAACTTGAGGCATATTTGCAGCATGTAACCTACATGTAGCTGCAGAGGCTGGCCGGGGGTTTGGAGACACCCCCCGCCCTGAAGGGCTGAGCGCGCATTACAGGAGTGGACATATGCTTTTCTTTGTGTTGCCCCGCGGTTAACAAAACATGTACATGACAGCGTCACTGCTCGGCCCATAGAAAAGTTTATTATAGCTCACAATCATGAGTTTACTTTGCCTTTAGTGAAGTGTTGGCGCACAAAGAGGGAGCGGCTTACAGCCAACATATCCTTAAAGTATCAGCAGCAGCCCATGCGCACAGTGGAGACCCATAATGTGATCATCTCCCATCGTCATATAGTGAATTTTCATCCTCTAAAACATCACCACGTCACACACTTTATCCACAATCACGCCTATGAAGCTGTAAGAGTTTGCAGGAGGTTGAAAGTTTTGCTGTTGCGCTTACCTGTGGATCTTAACGGGACAAAGTAGAGCTGCTGAGTCGAGTGTGAGGAGAGGAGAGGGAGCCAGTCTGCAGTCGGTCCTCCACTACACTCAATGATAAAACCAAACTCAATAGCCCTTCAAGCCCCTCCCTTTAAGACATAACCGCACATCTACTCTTGGCTCGGTTGTCTGCCCCGGTTTGCTCCTAAAAACGCTAAACTACCGCTCAGACTGCTCCCACAAAGCTTTCACAAAAGCAGCCCCAGTGCGAAATGAAAAGTGTCAACTCTGCGGAGAAGTTGTGCACAAGTTCCCTAACAGAGAAAGTGACTTTAGGCAGAAAGTGCTGCCTTTTGGTTATCCTTCAGGGGGCCTCTGAAAGAAAATCATCTGTCAGGAGCGATCATATGAAATGTTAATCTTGGGACAAAAAGGAGGGCTGTGTGCTCGCATGCAGGCCTGAGAGCTGCCATGTTAACAGTAATGCTGATGTGCTGGTGACTGGATTACCAGTGTTTGCCTCGCATGAAAGCTTAGAGATTTCTCCCAGAACAAAGAGATGCAGATTTCAACACAAATTAAACTCCATTCATCTACAAACTTATAAAAGCATGACAAAACCACATTCATCCCCCAAATATGCCATCTGTAGTTGACCAAATGCTTTCATGTATAGAAATATGATGTCTGAAACACTGATATCCCATCCATGTGTAATGTTAGTTTAGCCTAATGTGGTTCAATAGTGTGTTGTTATTGTTGCTACCTGCTCCCAGACTTATTTTAATAATTAGCAGCAAAACTTAAAGGTCAAAAAAAAAAAAAAAAAATCAACACATTCTCACTCCAACCTTACCACAGATCAATGTTTGGTCATGGACCCTCCGTGTCCAGATACGACAGGAGAGGTACCCTGGGCGCGTTGGTTGTTGACATTCTGGGATGCATGTCAAGTTCTGCATGTTGCATTCATTGTCTTCCTACAAAGTACACCTGTTTTCACAAGAAATTCAAATAAATCAAAATAAATCCACTACATCAGTAGAACAAGCCATACTGACGTTTTTTTTCTTCCTCCAACAACTAACGCACATGGTGGGGTTTAAAAAAAAAAAGGACAGGGTTTGGCTTTAGAATCTTAAGGGACACAAACACCGCTCTCCTGGGTGAAAGTCTGTGTTTGTTGGACCCATTCACCACCCATCCTACCTGCTCTACTTGAACTTTTACTGCCTTAACTTTTGTTCATGTTCCACCGCATTTCCCCCTGATGCCCCCAAGCACTGTTAAACTATAATGGTATCATGCCGACGTTAAAGGGCGTTTTTTTTTTTTTCAGTGTCTGACGCTGCAAGTCATAGCCTATGCACATCATCTACGCCGTTGTGAGCATTTATACTTGTGCGGTGGTGTGTCTGTGTCGCTCTGCAGTTACACCTCCAAAACGCTAGTCAGCGGTGGGGTTTCTGTGAAGTGTTGGGAAGTTTAGATGATCCAAAACACAACCATAACACACATTAAACATGGCTCAGCTACAGTTTCAAACACAGGTACACAAATCAGCTTCACTATAACTTGCAGAATTCACAGACAAACAGTTGTCTCTTGCTGGACACATTTTCCCCACCAATATAACACGCTAATGTTTCAGCACAAGTCTATGGCATTTTACATTGTATAAATTAGCCTAGCAGCTATCGCACTAACCAGGGACAGCAGCAACATTTAACAAAGGTAACATTATAAAATTTGGCATCATTACAACCCACAAGGTTCACCGACAAAACAACTTTTATACTAGTTACTACTAGTTTTATACTAAATATGTTTTCCAAACGAATATAACATTCTAATGTTATTAGCACAAGCCAATGGCATTTTACACTGTATAAATAAGCCTAGCGAGGAGCGGAGATTTCCTCTGCTCATATGAAGCCAGGATAAATTACACACAAGATTTAAAAAGCTATTTTTGACTTCACATTTTATTGTTTCCTATCTGTGAAATTAAGATGAATAAGGGTTTTGTTTCCACTGAGGGAAATGGTTTCGGCTTACAAAAATAGACAGGAGGTCTGCATCGCTGCAACATGTTCTGAAGAGGTGCACGTCAGGCTACGGCGTAGGGTATGGCGTAGGCTCTACGTTGACGCAGAGCCTACGCCAATTGTATGGCGTCAGTTTAACACAGAAGTATAAATTCTGCCTTCGGCCTAGTCCACACAAGCATGGGTATTTTTAAAACCAAACTTTTTGGCCTCCAGTTTTTAAAAAATCTGCGTCCATATGAGCAGTGTAATAAAAATACCTCCGTCCACATGACACCGCAAATTCCACTATCAAGCAATGTAATACACATGCCAAAGCAGTAGGTGGCGATATAACTTCTAACTGTAAGGCCATTGTAGCCAATCAGAAGGCAGTAAAACGTCATTACCGGAAAAACAACAACGTTAGTTGTATCAAAGATATTGGATAAAGCGAGATACCCCACTCAGCTCACTTCCTGATTCAGTGACGTCAGCACCACGCCCCCGTAGAAGACTTGCGGCAGCTCTGAATGTATTGTCGTCAATGAGGAAAATGAACGTGATCACAATTTATGGTCAGTTCTTTCGCCCTATAGTCACTAAAGTAAAAATTGGGTTCATTTTCCACAAGCCACACATCTTACCAACATTCTGACACTAAGATGCATTTTTCATCCGCACAGATCAAGAGAAAGTTAACTTTGTTTGAGCCCTGTCCGTCTCAGAAAACAAGGGAGGGAGAGGGAGAACAGGCTCTGATTGGAGGGAGAGCTAACCACGCCCATTTAGGAGACAGGAAGAGTAACCGTTTTCTTAACATTGGATAAGCCTACGGTGGGGTATCTCCTTTATCCAATATCTCTGATTGTATGATACAGCCACAAAGTGTTGATATGCTGCTAAATAGCAGCAGCATTTTGTTTAGGTCCATCCTCAAATCGTCTCTCACACACACTGGATCGGGTAATAACACAGCTGTTTTCTGTTTACGTCGCACACTGTGACATCATACAATGGAGACAAGACAAAATAACTGCGGTTATCCGCACTAATATTGAGGGGGCGGGGCATATGACGTACACTACAGCCAGCCAGCAGGGCGCGATTGAGATGTTTTGGCTTCACTTTCGGAGAGCTGTCATGACGTCCATATTTACACCAGATCATGGTGATTATTAGTGATGATGGGCTTCATTGCTTGGGCCCCCCAAGAGTCTAGGATTGCCACTGAATGTGTGAACAAAATTTCCAACCATCCAATAATTGCTGAGTTGTTGGTGTGGCTAACAGAGAAAGGACATATATAATTTCCAGCTATCTGGATTGTAAATACTGTACAGCTGCAACAAGAGAACATGTTAAAAATCTTTTTTAATGTGGAACAGACAATATATTTTCATCCAAATGTTTAGAGGAGTCTTTAAAGATTCTGGAAATGATTTCAGAACAGTGATAAATGTTGAGCAAATGGATGAAGCAGAAAAACGGACACTAGCTGTGTGACTCAAACCCAGTGGTAATACTGATAGTAATATTTACAGTGAAATTAAATGCTAAACATACTGGAATCGGCCTGCGTGACAAGGACATGAACTCAGTTTCCTCAGTAATAGCCCATTTTACATAATGATCTTGCACCAAGCACCAAGGATATTGATAAAAGTGTGGGGTCATATTTAGTTCTCCTCACCAAATGCAGCCCTGCAATTTGTGACCTTTTGTCTGTCAGCAATTTTCGCAAGGATGCAGGGATTTAGGAGGTGACAAACAATAGCCTCAGTGTTCTACTTGAAACAGCAGCACGGGGACATTGCCCTGCTTTGTGTTCCCCTTTAAAACAATGATGCTCACAACAAAGAGCGAACTTAAGAGCATTAGGCCACTGGTGCAGAAATGAGCACCATATGCGCTGCTGCTCTTTTGCATGTGTTTCTTTAAGATAAAGTGAAATAAATGCAGTCTTTTGATTGCGTGCATGTGAAAACGCAATTGTGTGTAAGCGTGCGTGTGTCAGGATGAGAAACAATGTGAATGAAGAGAGGAGAGACAAAGACAGAGGAGAGGGGAGGGGAGGTTAGAGGCCCATCCTTATCTTTGCTCCTTTGAAAAATGATGTATTTTAAGATAAACCTGTCATTTTTCAGATTTCTTCAGGCTTGCTTTCCAGTTTGCACACAACATCTTGGCCCAGAAACCCGCATTGCCCTGATGCAAAATCACTTCATGACATAATCTGATGCCAAAAATGATGCTCTGCCAAAAATGATGCTCTGGCTGGGGCATGTTTAGAGTTAGCGTAATGTCCTTGTGCTCAGGGCCGAAGCTCACTTGCTATATTTACATCATGAGCTCAGGTGTTTACCTCAGCCACACTCGCCAGTTTATGCTCAGCCTCCTCTGGGCTGCTTTGCCTGAGTTGTTTTGATCAGTAAAAAAAGGAGCCTACAACAGAATGGACACAGCACCTCATAAGTTTAACCACATTAGTGCCACTAGAGGTAGCGCTAAACATATGGATAATTGTGCATGTTTGTCCGCCCACAAAGCAAAGAGAAAGCATCACAGCTTTTGGCTGTTTTGCTTTCTGTGAGCCATTTGCAGCTGCTGTCAATGGTGCACAGATCTTTGGAGCCCCAGGCCAGAAAGATCCCAACTGCCAAATCTACCTGACATATATATATCTTCACAACGTTACATCAGATGAAACACCTCAGTGCCAATTATAAAGGTTTTAACAAACCTTTGACATTTTCCCATTTCATCATATTGTTTTAAATCAGATGAAAGACTGTGTTGCCATCTTGCGTATAACTGACGTTAGAGGTGAGGATGGGCTTCGCTTTCAAAGTTGTGTTCAGTTGTAGAAAAGAGTAGGAGTAAATGATGAAAGTCCCAAATGTTATTCTGCAACAGCATTAGCATAGCTTAAAAAAAACAAAAGTTTCCTTAACAACAAAGATTTAAATAAAATCAGGATCTCTCTGTTAAAAATAATGTCATCGATGTCAGATATTAACTAAAAATGGATTAAATCACACTGCAGCCTTCCTCTCACCGTGTATGTATGACAGATGATTGGTATCTAGGATGTCTCAGCTGGTGGATATGCATACCAAATACCTGCAGCATCCTGGGTAAAGTCCAGAACTTTTATCATTCTCATCTGTCTCCTGTTCCTTCCTGTATCTCTCTACTGTGTGCTGTCAAAGACAAAAATGCCAACAAAGGATAGACACCTGCACTAGCAAACATCTGGAGCATTTCCCCGGTGCACAGTTCATGTTTGACTACCGGTCGGCCACATTCCACAGACAAACAAGACTTTCATGAGAATATCAGACTGATGTGCCCATCTGTTTAATTGCGTTTGTTTGCACATACATGTGTATAAAGAAAGACAGTATACTTTTAGAAAAGTTTTAAAATTTAAAACAGATTAGAAACCAAAGAAGCTTATGAAGATCCAAGTGGTGACCTCCAATGCTGAGAAATGAAGCCAATGTAGATGTGTCGAAAACTGCAGTTCCTCTAATGTCCACTTGAGGCTGGCTCCAGAAGCGAGTCAATCCCCATAGACCCCCATGTTAAAATGCCCAACTTTACAGCAGAAATAGGCATGTTTACAGCCTGGTTTTAGCCTGAGTGTCAGACTGAAGCTCCCAGAACCTTCAGTCTGACATCGCCTCCATTGAAGGCGATTTACAAGGGGGAGGGAATTTGATTTTTTCCCTAACCAATCAGTAGAGATCAACGACTCACCCAGAATCTGACATCATTAGTATCCATGCCTCAGGGGTGCCGAAAACAAGCGAGCATTGCCCGTTTAAAATGTCTCCATCGTCATGCACGCCCAGCTGCATCGCCGTTAAATCCAGTTTAGCAGATTCCTTAATTTGGTCCTCCATTAACGCGAGTAGTGGCGAAATACCTCGATAGCATCATTAATGTGGTCTGTAGGATCTGTAGCGGTTGCCATTGTTGCTATCCTCACCAGTTACCCACCAGCGTACAGCTTGACATCAGCGTGGCGCTGATTGGCTAATCGCTAGACCCCCGGCGTTCACTGGTCCATCCATCGTTTGGACGAGATAAATCGCAAATTCATTGAAGTATGCCAGACCAGAGATGCAAGCCTACTCAGTTGAGTGGGCGGTGTCTATGGTCTGGAACCAGGCTAGCCTGGTTTGGGCTCTATTGCTAATTTTCCTGTTCATGATTACTATACGGGGGGTAGGGGGTGTAATTATTTTATATACTTCACCCACTTACCCATTTACATTTTATTAAGGCTTAAAGTTGTACGTGATTAAGGGCAGGCCGTTGCTGTGAAGTGCTGTTGAGATTAGTTGATTCAAAACACACATTAAACACGTCTTAATAGTTACAATTTCGAAAACAAGTGCACAAATCAGCTTCATTATAACTTGCAGGATTCACAGACAAAGCACTTGTATTTATCTGGACACATTTCCCCCACAAATACAACATGCTAATGTTTTAGCATGAGCCTATGGCAGTTTATACTGTATAAATTAGCCTAGCAGCTAGCGAACATTTCCTCTATTCGTATGAAGCCAGGGACAGTTTAACAAAGGTGATGTCACAAAATTTGGCTTCATTACAAAACACATTTTCCAATCAAATACAACATGCTAATATTGATAGCACAAGCCTATGGCATTTTACATTGTATAAATTAGCCTAGTGAGTAGCAGAGATTTCCTCTACTCATATGAAGCCATGATAAATCACACACAAGACATAAAATGCTATTTTTGTGGAGGATTTATTGTCTTCAAATTTTAATTGTTTCTTATCTGTGTGTTTATAAAACATTTTTACAGTGGTCACAGTAAAGAGTGGATTAGGTCATTAAGATGCACAGAGATTGTGCGCCATGAAGATGACATCAGTGCCACATCTGTGAAAAGGATACAAACATGCTGTCTTGATGACAATCATATAATGTGTAATGTACATAACACTGACAACATTAGATCAGGGTGGATTATGTACATGCATCACTGAAAGTGCTACGTATGAAATTTGAGCCTCACTGTAAATGTGCACAATGAACATGGCTTCGGATCCTTTCCCTGCACTAAACCCTCTGACCCCCTTCCACGCCTCATTTCCATTACATAAAATGATTTATAATGATCAATTACACGTAGCATGCAGGAGGGCTCAGGCGGGGATTAAAAGCCTTGCTGTGACACACCTGGCTCAAGTTCTAACTCTTTCACATGTTCAGAGGCCCCGGGACTGGTCCCTGAGGGACTCCGTCACACCAGCTACAAGTCTAACCAAAGCAAACACAGAATCCCTCGTTTGTTGACTTTTATGAAATGTTCAACCTAGACAGGAAAATGTGAGAGTTTGTCAGAAAAAGTTTGCCTTGATACATTTATGTGAAGAATATGCTTTAAAGGTAAAATCTCT
Source organism: Epinephelus lanceolatus (assembly GCF_041903045.1). NCBI lineage: Eukaryota > Metazoa > Chordata > Actinopteri > Perciformes > Serranidae > Epinephelus > Epinephelus lanceolatus. Next base: position 25,175,450 of record NC_135756.1, read on the forward strand.
TTCATGTCGCCTTTCGTCACATCAAAGTAGCTGTGAACTGAATTCCCCAAAGCAGAACGCTGCACACATTAAAACTTATGAAGAGGAATTTATGTTTTTACGTCATTACCCCAGAGAAGGTAAAATTCACCTCCTTTTTATTTAAAGACACACCAGTGAAAAAGAGAACCCTCTGACTTTCTTCATCCTTATTCATCTAAAACCACAACCCACTGCCAGAGCTTTTCAAACACACAAAGTACACAAAAAAAACACACTAAAACCATTTGCTTACAGATGAGCTAACAGAGCTGGGTTGTCTCTTTCAGTCCTTCTGGTAACTTCTCTCACCAGACCAGAACCATTGCTGAGCACTGTGATGACCAAAAATGTCTAATGTGTTATTAGCACTCAGGTGTTTGTAGGAGGTATTTTCCTGGGCATCCCAGCAACATCAAAATAATACATGAATGGGTTTATTGAGCTATTCTGCTGAAGTTTTGTACTTAGTGTGCATTCAACAGCTTTATGCATCCCAAAACTGAAAACAGGAAGTCAACTAAGTCTAAAACAATGCACCAATATTGACTCATTCAGGACTTAAACCCCAGTCTCCTTTGTAAAAGGTTCTGTGCTTGCCACTATGTCTTACTCCGTCCATAGATAGTATCACTCTTTACACTACTTCACCTTTATGGCAGTAAATTTATGTTTTTTTTCTCGTAAATTTACAGCTTTAAAGGTCCAGTGTGTAGGATTTAGGGAAATATATTGGTAGAAATGGAATATAATGTAATGAGCAAGTTTTCTTTAGTATATAAGCACCCAAAAAATAAGATTCATCTTTTTGTAACCTTAGAATGAGCCATTTATATATACTTAAGAAGTGGGTCCTTGTCTTTGGAGATTGCCATGTTAAACCCCCATGTTTCTACAGTAGTCCCAAACGGACAAACCAAACATGGGCTCTAAATAGGGCCATTCACGTTTTCGCATCAGCCACCAGAGAAACACTGATTTGTAACATGACACTGCTTTATTAGGAGTTTGTTTGTTTCGTTTGGGCAGGTGTGAACACAGCAATCGCACTCGGTTGCGCACCAAAACAACCGGACCGAGATCCTCTTGAAGAGGTGATCTTTGCCCGGTTACAAATGAACTCTGGTGCGGTTAGTTTGTGGTGAGAATGTGTTCCAACATTGAGTCGAACCAACTGCAGTCACATTACGCATTGTTTGGGTTAAACATGAGCATGTTACAGTCCTGGAGGATTATTTATGTGCACCTCCTCCTGTACTGCCTTAATATGCACATTCAGCACATCCAATCCATCAAAACCTTGTTTTCTAGTTGGAGCCGCGCCTCATTTTCAAACTGTATGGTTTGACTAAAATGAACAATGACAGCAATATAGTACATGATGACCAGCGCTAAAATCAACCTGCGTAGTTGTCCCTCCATTGTGACATTTGAAAGTGTCGTGTTTATCTTGCAAGTGTACTCTTCTTCAACGTTTTGGTTACTTCCTGGATTTTTCCCGCATGGAAATTCTAACTTGTCAAAAGCAGTTTTTTCAAGCAAGGCATTTTATCTGGTTCGCTTGTCAATGCTGCCGTGAGAACACAGACCAACTCTAGGCAATTACGCAACTTTGTAAAAAAAAAAAAAAAAGAGTCCTTGATTTGGACCAAAGCAAGAGAACTCTAGGTCTGAAAGCACCCTTAGATAAATGAGACGTTGCCATATTCTCAGTGGCATTTTCCCTGCCATATCATTTACAGTCGTCCCTTGCATGTTTGTTTATCATCATATGAGAAATATTCAGGTCTGAATGTATTTGAACAGAGATTACAACTAACATTATGCTGGGAAATGTAGTTTTCTTATTTATTACACACAGGATGTAATATAAGTATCCCATGTGAGGAAGCAAAAAGCGCATATGTGGAAACCTGGCTTTGATACACTGTAAAGAAAGAGGGGTGAGTAAGAGAAAGAGGATGTCACTGAGGTTATTAAGTGGGCACCTCCCATCACAGATGTTTAACTGAATCGCTCCCATGACACCTCCGCGAGGCTCCTCTGAATCCCCGCGCCGCCACATCAATAAACATAAGAAGATAAATATCTGGATCAGGATGGATCTCATCGCCAAGACTTTGGTTGATACATGAGAGGTAATTCAAAGCCTATCAAAGACATTTCACGTTGAGCCATTAGACTGTATAGTAATATCAGCAGTTCGCGGCAACGCGAGCGTTCTTATGGCTTATTTCTTGCTTGTTTCAGTCTAAGCTGCACTGACACACACATAAGACAGCAGCAGGCAGTGAAGCTTTGAAATAATTTCTGCTCAGGAGTCAAAGCTGGGGCAAATATAACATTGTGTGGGACGTTTGATATTGCCACGGAAACCCCATCTGCGTCCAATCACAACAAGGCCATCTGTTCAGTGTAAAAAAAAAAAAGGTGGAATGACATGAGGAAGAGTATGGGGAGATCAGGAAACTGTATTTTTGTCATATGTATATTTGATGTGTGCTGCACATGTGGACATGTAGTTCTGCCACCTGCAATCACAACATGTATTTTTCCACTGAAACTCTTCCTGCTTAGTCAGTGAAAGTTCCTCTAAATAGCAATATACCGATCCCTCTAATACTGGCTTAAGTATTACACATAGATGCTGTGCTGTGTCTGTGGGCCAGTTCACTTTAATTACCCAGTGGGCTCAAGTGTGATCTCTTTGCCAAAGCACTGTCGTTCCTTCAACCCTTTTCCATGCATTGGTCAAGGATGAACGGATGAATGGAGGGTGATGCTTGGACAGCCCCTGGTGGAGATTATGATAAAGTGAACATTGTAAGTATGAGTCAGACGCCTTATTTGTTATGGTGTCAGCATTCTGACCTATACTGCCACCAACAGTTTAGAATGTAAAGTATATTTCAAATACATGTTCCAAAGCAGCAGCAGCAGCAGCAGCAGCAGCAGAGTCCTGGAGCTCTCATGTGTATCATACTTACTGGAGCTGCAGTGTACTGTGAGCTGCTACCCAGAGAGGACCACAGCCTACATACTGTGTGTGCAGGTTTCTACTCTGTACTGTAAGATTCCCTCTGAGCGTGATGGTTGTGTGTGTCCAGAGCGTGGGGAGGTCATCGAGAGGTAATTGATTTTTAGAAACATATAGACGTGGCTCATGTGGAATGTTCTCATTCTTGTTTTATGGCCAACTGAGAAACTTCTATAAAAGGTGGATTCTGTGATCACATGGCTGTATCTAAGAAAAACCCATTTCATAGAAAAAAAAAAGCCATAAAAAGTAGAGGAAGCTTCTCAGATAGTGATACTGTATCACACTGAGCCATACCATGCACAGCCGCAATCGATCGAATCACACGGCACAGTTTGGGTGTGTTTCCTATGCACAGCACAGCAAGGTAAAGTGGTTTACCTTGACGATGTGTTGGAAGCAGAGGTGTGGACTCGAATCCCAAATTTGATGATTTGATGAGTCAATAAAAAAATGAGTGAATAAAAAAAGACTTGTAACTCGACTTGGACTCTAATGCCACTGACTTGTGACTTCACTTGGACTTGAGCCTTCTGACTTGAAAGTACTTGATAATGTTCCCCAAGCCCAAGATTTAAAAGTACGTTATTTACAAAGTTTGCCACGAATCAATTAGTTTCCCCTCATTTCCTTATTCTACCAATGTTAACTTTTTTTTTTTTTTTTTTTTAGAAAATATTTTCTTTAGACATAAATCATGCAACAACATACAATATCTTTACAGATTTACAGATGTCTTACAGAAATGATTTACAAATTTGGGAAGCAAAAATTAAAGACATTTTTCCAATATGAGCGGAGATAAATACAGCAAGACAGCTCAGAAACATACCAGATTTCTTCTGTTGTGGCATTTGTTGACCCTTTGAAACCTCGAGTGACATCTTTTCTTTTTTCTTATACTGCTTTCAGATGCCTTTGAACCTTGACCATGCTTTGCTTTCATAAACATGGGGAAAAAGGCAATGAGCAACCTGGTAAAAAATGTCCCACAAATTGCAAATGAAAATGATTTGATGGAAGAAAAAAAAAAAAAAAGAAAAAACTACAGAAAAAAGAAAAAGGCTATGGGAAACTATAATAATTCTTATTACATTGATGTTACGGTATAATTATACTTTTTAAGCACTCTTTATGTTTCATGTTTGTTTGCTTTTAACTTTTTTCTTTTTCTTTTTTGCTCCTTTTTTAAAAACTAATTTTCTTTTCATTGAATTTATCGATCTTCTTGAATTTTCTTGTTTTTAATTTTCCCTTTTTATTAACTGCTTGCTAATTTTTTGGGTCATTTCTTTCTTCCCATCATTTTAAAAGAAATCAAGCCAATTTGCTCAGGTTTCAAAGGGTTAATAATGCTACATGTCAGCATGACTTTTTTATGATTGGGTTCAGTTACAGTGGTTTCAACAAAATTGTTTTAACAGATAAATACACATTTTAAAAAGTATTCCTGATTAAGGGTAACTAGCATAACCCACTGCTTACCCTAGTGGGTACATAGATGTTAGATGTTACCATTGTGGGTACATACACTGCTAACCTTGACATCAAACAGTGTAGTTAATTGTGTATCTTGTATTGCACTTTGTATTGCACAGTGTGTACTTACTCTATTATGTAAGGCATCTGCACTTGTAACTGGTCAATTTAAAATGTACTTATTGGGTATTTCATATTGTAATTTGTTAAACCTGTTTTGTGTTTTTGTAGTGTAAGGAATCTGCACTGGTAATTTGGTCAAATTTTAAATTGTTATTGTTGTTATTGTGTACTTCATATTGTATTTATTATTATGCAAGTTGTAGTTACTGTTTTCATAGTGCAAGAAATCTGCAATAGTTACTTTGTATGTCATTCTCACTTTTTTATTGCACAGTGCGTACTGTTTGCACTAGTATCTTGGCCACTTTAAAAATGTAGTTATCTTATATGCTATACTGTATTCTATGTTGTCCAATGTGTTAAATAAATAGTTTTTTTTGTTTGATAAATTATTACTCTGTTGTTAAAATGACACTGCATCGAGTGAAGAGTGCATTATGACTTGTTTAGGACTTCAAGCTCAAAGTTTAGGACTTGGGATTTGTCAGTCTTGACATGGGACTTGAGTGCAAAGATTCACTTATGACTTGCAAAACAATGATTTGACTCACCCCTGGTTGGAGGCGTGCTAGTCACAAACCAAAGTTAAGTGCCTGCAGCTAAATGTAGCTGTTCCTGTTGTAACTACTGCTGCAACATTTAAAATTGATCTGCTGACCAAACAGCAGAATATGTCTGTACAGTGTTGCCAGAATAGACTGACAAAAATTAGCCCAATCAAATCCTAGAGTTCACTCAACTGTCATAAAAGTAGACACATTTTCACTTTTCACTATTTTTCAAAAATTAATTAGTTATTAACTGTTAATTAACTGCTTCTGCAGAAATGTTGTTGGTAATGTTGTGCACAATCTTCAATATGCCAGTGTCACTGTGTGTCATAACTGGTCCTGTGAGGTTGCCATTTTTTTGCATTTTTATGGTTCATTTCTAGATATATAAACATAATTTTTGGCTTTTCTTTGTAGTAATCTTATTTTGTGTTTTAGATTGCTTGTTTTAGAGCTTTACATGTTGTCTGTGTGTATCTTATGTTGCTGTCTGTCTCGACCAAGACACTCTTGAAAAATATTTTTTTTTAATCTCAAAAGCTTCTTCTGGTTAAATAAAGGTTAAATGAATAAAGAAATAAATAAATAACTGGGGGAACCAGAGGGTGGGCAGTATACTTCTGTGATGATGCTGATATCAGCTGTAATCGCCATATGAGTGCAGTGCGAAGCGGCAGTGATGAGCTAGCCAGTGGGGTACAAACATGCATTAACATGCACATTCACTCAGATTGGTTTACCACAACAAATCACAGAGCAACTCGAAAAATACAACTCACACAGGGGTAGCGTGACTTCATTCTTTGCTCAGTCAGGACGCCATTACTCCACTGTGTGTTTCCATAACAAGTAACGGTTACTGCTGCATTAATGCTCTACATGTTGTGTATTGAACCGTTAAATGTTTTCACTCTTATGAACAGATGTAAGCTTTTACAAGTCTCACATCACAGAGCTATGATAGGATAATAATTGTAATAGGAAAAAAGCTTCAGATTAGTTGTAATAGAATAACATTTGGTTTTGTCTATCATCAGTTACTGGGAATTTACATCATATATCGTACTCCTTGGAGTCATATAACCAAGTCAAATCTGAACACACAGACATGATACACATGTATTTAGACTGAGATATCGAGACTGCACTCGCTGATGATATCACACCTCCTATGTCCATCCTGAATAACTGGCCACAAATCTGCTTACAAATCAGAGAAAAATCTGCTCCTCATAACTCCTCATAGAGTCATCAGTTTTTGAAGTTTTCCTCAGTATCAAAGTATTCCAGTGATAGTTGTCTGCACATCTCTGGGTTCACAACAAGCAGCTAGACCACACTGCCAAAAGCAAGGTCAGCACTTAGAATAGTTTTGTTTTGCCAAATGTAGACAAATACAGAAATACAGGGTTAAAAAAACAGATTTCAAGTTGCAGCCAACAGCTCACTAAGAGACATACTTCCACTTTCAACCAATCATCAGAATAAATGTAATAATGCACTGTATGTTTCTGTAACCTACAGATACATTACATTTGCACCATGCACATTTTGCGGACTTGAGCTTTAACAAGGCTGTGATTAATGTGGTTAGGTTTAGGTTGGGAAAAGATCAGGTTTTGGCTTAAAACACCAGGTCTTTGGGGGCACAATCCCCTTTGGAAAAGCAGTGTTGTCTTGGTCAAAAACAACAGCTTTTCATGGCACTATTCCCGCCTGACAAAGGGCCATGGGTCACTAAAAACATTTAGAGCCAAAAAGCTGCAGAAAAAAACACCCAGGTTTAAGGGCTAAAAAGCCTGGACCTAGACTCAGGATACCAGAATGAATATTAGACGTGCATTTATGCATACACATATAGGTCCCCATGTATTAAACTGTGTACATACAACAAAACGTAAAAGCAGCAGCAAACAGGATTAACCTCCATACATTAAAAACCAAGGCAAAGACAATTCCTCATTCAGAGCCTCAATTTTCTCATTTTAAAAATCTATTTACAGCCGCGCCAGTCTATCACTATCTTAATACTGCTTTATAAACTCATGATAGAGTTCAATATAACCTTTAGATAATGGAAAAATATTCTGAATCACTATTTGAGGGAAGCTATTTTATGTTACTGAGGAGAGAGGGAGAAATAGTGATTGTATAAACTTGAGCCAACCTTGACCCACCTACAATATAACTCATTTACTGTAATACCTTACTTCATATCATCATTCACTTGCACTGCACTGTTCCTCTAATGCACAGATTTCTAAATGTAATTTTCAATGTTAATCTCCAGAGAACTATAGGGCTGTGTATTGGCAAGAATCTGGCGGTAGGTATTACGAACCAGGGGTTACCATTTAATATATTGCAATACACTGCGATACGGTGAGCAAGGTCATTTGTTACAATTTTAAAATCCAATTTAAGGGAACTGTCATGGTATAAAGAACACATTGTTTTTAAGAGCTCTGTTGACAGTTGACTCTATTGACTCTGTTGACAATCAACTATTGGAAAAAAATACAGTAAATTTAAAAACAAAACTTATACTTCCACTTAGGGCACAATATCACGGTAACGTATCATCACAATATCTATTAAAAATGTTAAAGCTTTTTTCGGCAAAGGAACTACACTCAAAATACAAGTGTATTGAGGTGGAGAGAGAATCTGTCACCATAACTGTACAAAAAGAGCAGTTACACTGAATACATAGTGAAATATCAACCAGATGGTGTTGGGCGAGGGAGATGAAGCAAGGACAGAAAGAATCGCAAATGATTTCAGAGGTGCTAGATTATTTACACCAGTGGTTCTCAAATGGTGTGTCGCGGCACACCGGTGTGCTGTCTTGCCAATCCAGCTGTGCTGTGGGATTTTGTGATAACCACACATTATTATTGCAATATTCAACTGGGCCTATACAAAAAGTTACAAATGAATTTTTTACTGACTGTATCAGTATGTTGTGCACACCGATTTCTGAATAAAGAGGCAAACTGTAGCTAAAATATGTAGTTTAATTTAATCTAATTAAAAAATCCTTCATGGGGAACCTATTTGTCACTGTTTCTGCATGGCAATTGTAAGTGTGTGACACATCAGAACCCTGACTGGCAGCCAGTATGAGGGATGACAACATTTAAAGGAGAAAGCCGTGAGTGGAACAATAGATGGCTTTACTGTACGGAACAAATTACAACAAAGCACCAGTGAGGACAACCCACCACCACCAAAAGAAAAGAGACAGTATCATGAAAGCTACCTGTCTTATTTTTTCCCTTATCATTACTGTATTATGTCATGATAAGAGTGATAACACACGTTGTGCACAGAGATTTTAGCTTGCCCTTTGGTGTGCCCTGGGCACAAAAAGTTTGAAAACCACTGATTAAAACAATATTATCATATGTGTATTTTTAACATTATATCGGATATCAATATTAAAAATTTTATATCACAGTTATCATCAATATTGGTGTATCCAAACACCCCTATTACACTTGTTACACTGCTACCAATTTCTGCTGACCATCTTTACAGGATGATACTTGCTCCCTGCTTTCAAATGACATAGCGGCCGTTTCATAGCATTTATTCACAGTCTCTACATACATGCAGGCATGAGCTAAATGACCTAAAAAAAAGAAAGAAAAAGGTTTCATACAGAGTTTCACTATTATTCCCATTTCAGATGACCTTCCTGTTCAAAATGCGACAATGAGTGAGGAGGAGGCGTTTACAAGGACATCTATTCTGCACACTATGACTCCTCTCTGTCCAGTGACCTGGCATGAAAATGAAACACATTTCTGAATGTGATGAAAGATGTTACAGCCATTTAGATTTTTTTCCTATTTGTTACAGGGAGAAACACTTAAAGGAGCAGTATGTAGGATTCATTGGATTTAGTGGCATCTAGTGGTAAGGACTGAACATTGCAACCAGCTGAGACTTCTCCCATGTGCCAAGCGTGAACTTCCACTTAGGATTCCTTCAGTGCTCACTGTTCAAGAGGTTTTTACCAGGAGCCGAATTATCCGCAGAGGTCCCTTCCTCTCCAAAACAAACAGACCAGGTGTTCAAACCAGTGAAAACACTGAATAAAGCACTTTCATGTTACACAACAGTATATATCTCCAATGCTGTTCTGCATGTTGCAGACAGGCTGCTAGCTTAGCACCTACTAATGTGTGCTCACCTTTTTTCTCTGATAATAATGTGTGCTCACCTTTTTCTGATTTAGAGGGATTTAGGAGGGTTTTACTGGAAGCCAAATTGTATCTACAGAGGTCTCTTCCTCTCCAAATAAAAACAGACCAGGGGATTTAAACAGGTTAAAACACTGAATAAAGCAGTTTTATGTTACAAATCTGTGTTTTTCCAATGCTGTTGCAGACAGGCTGCTAGCCTAGCCCCTGCTAATGTATGCTCACATTTTCTCTCTGATAACTTAAGAGCCAGGCGTTGAGGAGTTTTATACCAGGAGCCAAATCTCTATCTATCCACAGATGTCTTTTCCTCTCCAAAACAAATGGACCAGGGGATTTAAATTGGTAAAACTACAAAAATAATTCAGGGTCACGTTAAGAAATCTGTTTTTCCAATGCTCTCTTCACAGAGGGGCTGCTAACTATGGTGGCTGCTGCAAAAATTAAAAAACTGCGAAGTTGCGGTGCAACATGGTGGACTCCATGGATGAGGACCTGCTCCCTATGTAGATATAAACGACTCAGTCCAGGGTAATGCAAACGCGATTCTTAATGTCAGGTAATTATAAACTAAAGAAAATATACTTACAATATTATATTCCATTTCTGCCAATATATCTGCCGAAATCCTACATGCTGGACCTTTAAAGATAATGTACTTATCTGTATCTTCAAAATGCCAAGCAACAAACCCTCGCCTCAGGTCCAAAAAATATGCTTCTATGAGAAAATAAATAAATTAATAAATGTATAAAAAAGTGAAGTAAGTCAGTGCCTGTAGCATTACTTCCTCCGTCTGTCTTCATGGTGTTTTGATTTGGTCTCTAGACTGCTTCACTTGCTTCAGGTTATGAACCCTCCATTCCAACACCTTCTAAAATCACAAACTGGATCTGAGGGTCAGTAACCAAAATAAATAAATAAATAAAATAAAAAATAGTGAGCCTGGTTTACTTTTCTATTTCTGCTATTTCTCGCTGCAATCTTCAAAAAGTCTGGTTTGGATGTGTTGCAGGCAAATACAGCATGAATACAGAATGTCTTCTATTCTGTATCCTTTGTGGATTAGAGCAGATCACAAAGTCTGCAGAATACAATCTGACATGACGCATGGCTTTTCATTCCAATCTCTGCAATTCCCCCTGAGTTCAGGCAGTGCATACAAGATCATAATTTCACTTTGGTGTGGTTAGAGACGTAAATAGATATAATCTTGGAAGGAGGATTAAGATGAGAGTGTAGCATTTGATCTTCAAAGGGCTGGAGGTTATCTCAGGTAAAGTACAAGTACGGTTAGCTTCCATAAAAAAAAAAATAAAAAAAAAAAAAAAAAATCTGACACAGAGTTAGACTTCTGTTCATTTCCATTACAAAGACAAGTACCTCTTTCTCATTCTTGGCCACCTTCACCTCAATATCGTAGCACTCATCATTCACGGTGTCAATCTTTCACTGCAAATCCTTACAGAGCTCCTGTGAAGAGAACAGACTTCTTTAAACCGCAACCGAGTGCAGAAGGGAAAGGGGAAAAAAATGGAAATAAAAAGAAAGAAAGGAATGATTCATCATCAAATGGCTTGTAAAAGCCGCGGCTTTAAAATTTCACTCAGCTGTCAAACTAGACAGGTGTGGCAGGATGTCTTTTAAAGTGGGTTTTTAGAAAGAAAAGTATACAGCACACTGAGAGATGTTGTTTATCTGAGAAGCACATGGGAATGGCTGCGTCAAAAAAAAGAAGTCTGTTTGATATTATAGACAAAATGTATCCACATATAAGCCTATTCTAAACTATTCTGGATATAAGGACATGGAGTACAATACATCTAGAGGGCTGCGATGATTTAACTGGCTATTCAGTGTCTGTCAGTGGTGAAATAATATCTGACAGTTGAGTGACAGCGATGACAAATCACAAAAACAAATAGCTATTGTACAGAGAACAATACAGGCCAACAATGACACAAGATAGATTGCCATGAGAATGTGGGTCCAATTGTCACTTCAGAGTCTACAGCGTGTTCAGAGGACAGACAGATTTAGTGTATGTACCTTTGGTATTGCTGCAAGATAACTATTGTCCAGCATACACATCTGCTGTTCAAAATGCTCATCTTAGTGAGATATATCCAAAAGAGATGCAAATGGGGTGTAGTGATGTCTTTTATTTGTTAAACTGGCATTAACTGTGTCTTGGCCAATGTTGGGGTATGTGGAAACACAGTACTGATGTTACCACCTATTAAGTTAAACATGGCAACAGCCAGTTGCTTATTTCAACATCCAGCAAATGCAGAGCAACATGATCCTTCATTTTGAGTCATGTTTCATCACCATCTGGCAAATGTAAGCCCAATATTGATTCTACTTTTGGCTCTGTTTTTGGTCTCCTCCATAGACTGTATAATAAGGATTAGACAACATGCTAGCTCTCCAAACGTGAAGCTCAAACATCTCGATGCAACATAGGTCATAAACCCTGCCCCCTCCATGTTAGTGGATGGGACTTGGGCCACACTAAAAAGTCAAAGCACGTCAAATAAAATTTTCCCAAAGATGGTTTCTGTCATTTTAAGTAATTCTTATCATACTGATGTTTGTTCAAGTGTTCGTTTTTCTTTTAAGTTTGGTTATAATGAGTTATTTGATGATATAAATAGAGTGTCTGACACTGCTTGTAATTGGTTGGATGGGTGTAATGACGGAATACTGCGGAGGTTGCTATTGTGCAGACTCTCGCCCCAAAGGACCTCACCAGTGCAGGATGGCAGTGGCTGTATCCAGGATATTTTAGGTACATTTTTGTACAGCAGTAGAGTGGAATGGAGATGTGTTGTCCATCTTTATATACAGTCATAGGTCTCTACCAACTTCTGATTGAAATATCTGGCTCTTTAGCTGCAAAGTGCTCCACTATGTTAACCATCTTCCTCCAAAATATGACCACATAGGTCTTCAGTACAACTAGCAATTACAACCCATAATTGCATTGATTGTTTGGCAGTGACCTCTAGTGGCTGTAGCAATTATGATGAGAGAAAAGTAGGAAGTCAGGTGATGTTGTAGAAACAGTAACAAAGTCTGCTTATGGTGGGAGGGAGGGGAGGTGGATGAGTCAAACAATCGACTTCCATCAGGAGAACAGTGTTTATGTCCTGTGTGGAACCCTAAGTCATTGTAGAGTTATTCTTACAGAGTAACATAGTATGTCCTAGTATGTCATGGGATGAGATTCGTTGTGTTACATTATGTTACAAAACATACATATTTGAACCTAAACAATGATCTTGTTCTCGTGTTTCAAACTGCGACTATTATCGGTGATGTACTACTTTGTCGTCCAGCAGTAGGTGGATCATTTAGAATGTAGGAGCAAACAACTTATTAGGTCATGGGTTGCAAGACTTGTTGGCTAGTTGCTAACTTTGCTTGTCCACTAGGATGCAGTCCAACTCACATCACCATCTGCCCGCTTGACTACTATGAGTTCAAGAGCCTTCAGCTGTTCGGCCCCTGCCTCTGGAACTCTCTCCCCCACGACATTTGCAATATTGACTGCCTTTCCACCTTCAAATCCTGTCTGAAAACACACCTTTTCAATCTGGCATATTCGGTCTAATTTAATGGAGACACACCTGCACTAATGATGATTTTATGATTATGATTCCATACCTAATATTTATAATTATGATTTTTGTCTATAAACTTCAATTGAATATTACAGAACTGTTTGATTTTATGATCTATGGATACACTGCTGTTTGTTTTTTTAGCTGTGTCTTGTAAGGTGTGTTCTGAAAGACGCCTATAAATAACAGGCATTATTATTATTATGACTATATGGAGGTGGGTAAATAGTGTACAACAGGTTTTTTGCAGAAAAAAAAGCTGATGAGAGCGATGAGAATCAATCACAATAATAAAGCTGTGAGTCATAAAACCAAATCAGTGAGCTGAAAGACACTGGAATGCACCATAGAGGGGTGCTGCAGAGTTGGGTGATAATACTTTGTGGGTTTGTCACTATAAGGAACATCTTTCACATACAAGTCCTAATTTGATCCATTGTTAATATAAAAGTGTTGAATGCAGCAGCTTTAAAGGTTGTGCATAGTTTAGATTTTACCAACCAATCAACAAAGATCCATGACAGACACTTATACCTACAGTATGTGCAGACCAAGCCAACATTTGTATGTGGGGCCCATGTGGGTAGTAAATAGGCTGAAAAATTGGCCCCATATGGGATTGTCCAGAGGTTCCATATTGGTCCGATGCCAACTGCCCACAGTGGGTTACTTAAGTGGGCCCCAGATAAGATGCCCATTTTGGGCCTATACCCACTTGGCACCCAAGTAGCCCTAGCATAACTCATGTAGGGACCATTTGGGTAAACCCACTCATGTGGGCAATGGGCATGGGGCTAATATGGAAACCATGGACAATCCAATATAGGGCCCATTTTTCAGCCTATTTACTACCCACATGGACTTTGCATAAAAATGTTGGCTGGAGCTTGATGGTTTATTCTTGACCTGGGAAAAAAAAATCTCAACAAAAGGCTCGCTGCTGTTTCCAAAGATTTCAGCCACATCCCATTATGGTATTCTCAGCACAACTGACATGGTGATAGTAACCATTTCCATGACAACCAAGTAACTCCATCTCCAGAGGAAGGCCACGAGATGTGGCTAAAAGACCAAGTAAGTGGAATGCGTGTTGGAAATTTGTTGCCAAACACAATAACTGGCTGATGAAGACAGCCTTTAAAGTGCCCAGCTAATAAAGAGTGCCATTAAAAAGTTTGTGTTTCATTTCATGTAGTCAAATGTAATATTTTTGTGTCATTTTTACAGGCGAGCACTTTTATCAACTGCAGGAAATCTAATTTTATACACAAGTCTTTATCTTTTCCCTGTACTTATGGTGCAGCTGTTCTGTACCTGCAGTCCCCGGGCGGGAAGGTTGAGAGCACTTACTCTCGCTTTTATCACTGCCTCTGCAATCTTGACTTCCTGCTCCACAACCAGCGATGCCTCGGCCCTTTTTAGCAGCTTGCCATGTCGATTAGCCATGTATTAAATTTATAGTGCATAGTGGAGACAGTTCACTCAGCACACAGTGTTTGGCACTTTGATTCCAGCGAGCAAGCCTCCATTAGACTCATGATACCAGAGGCTGCAGAGTGGATTACCCTTCTGTGTTAGCCTGTAGGGATGTAACCCAGAACAGATAGGTTATTTGGATATGAACTGATAATGCACTCCAAACAGGCATCTGAATTGGAGCAGTAATTTTTATTTATTTATTTATTCTCACAGCATGAAACTGTCACAACATTGCAGATAATTGCAAGCAAGAATCCCCCTGGACGTATGTTGCTGCGAGGACCTCTTTATCCCCCAAACCTCTACACAGCAGGCGGTGTGTCAGAGCCTATTGCCAGACCTGCTGGCGGGACACACACACGCACACACACACACATGCGCACATACACACAAAGCAGCAGCACATACTTCCATCATCAGCTCAAGTGGAAATGCTCCTGTACACCAAACAAATGGTTCAAGTGGGTCAAGTGAAAACAAACCTGGTTGACTGAGAGGTTGTGTTGGTTACCGTCATCACTTCACTTCTCAAGCTGCCATCATTATAGAGAATGTCAACAGCATCTCAAGCTCTACATTTAGTCGCCTATTTGCTAGTAATTCATTGGTAATATTGTTTTGACATTAATGTTAAAACTTGAGTGTAAACAGTGTATATCTGGAGTGTCTATCACAACACCATATTATATCCATATCCGTGCATCCATGGACAATGATGTGATATTTGCTGATATTATAGAGTCTGTCAAGATGTGATTTGGATTCAATTCAATTTAGAGACCTGTGAGGGATATGAGTGTGAGTGATATATACCAGTAAATATCCTGGTTAGTGTTTCAAAAAATATCCATTTAACGATCATATCAATTCTGAATATTTGAAACAGTTTCGGTACTCCACCTCTGCAATGTCAGTACACCAGTACCAGATGCACTTTCTCGATCTCACATATTGTTGATGTTTACAACAGTCATTCTGCTGTTCTCTGCTACTAACAAAGAAAAGAAAAGAAAAGTCGTTGTTGTCATTTTATAGCCCTAACAAAACTTATATTGTAATTTCATTTTTCCCATGGTATCAGAATAGGTATTGTATCCAAGTAAGAAATTCCAGGATCATGACAAAATCAATCCTCATTAACTTTTTCTTGGCTGTTTCTTGCTGGCTGCTACACTGCCAGCACTGCTTGAATGTTTAGGAAGGAGATGTGCTTGGACAGAAATGGTAACAAAGATGTGCCTTGGGAGTTTCAAAATAAGGGCGCATCTTAAAGATGACAACATGTATTGATGTTTTCAATTTGCATTGATAATCCTGGATGGTTGATTATTGAATCATATCGATGTATTGTTACATCTTGTGTATATGTCATATAAATGCATGTATACGCTTTACCCACTACGCAGCATTGCTACCAAAGAGACTTATTGACACAGTAACTTTCAAGGTCCAGTGTGTAGTATTTAGTGGCATCTAGCGTTGAGGTTGCCAAACTGTAACTTCTCCCGTGTGCCAAATGTGTAGGACAACTTCAGTGGCTGATGTGAAAACACAAATGTCCCTTCCTAGAGCCAGTGATTGGTTTGTCTGTCCTGGGCCGCTGTAGAAACTAGATGGTAGACTGTATGTGGGTATAAAACATGGTTGTACTGAGGGTGCTTTCACACCTCACCTGTTTAGTTTGGTTGAAATGAACGTAGGTCCATTGGCGGTTAGCACGTTTTGCTGTCAATTGAACCCTGGTGTGGACCAAACAACTGAACCGAGACCACTTGAAAAGATGGGTCTCAGTCTGCTTGCAAAACGGACTCTGGCGTGATTGGTTTGTGGTGTGAAAGAAAACAAACCAACCACAGGATTTTATGATAGTAGACATGTGATTTCAGCATGGTTTCAACAGCTAATAAATCCATCTGCTGATTGTGAAATCTGTCTGCAATCTCACCATAGATCCTTATAAAGGCCAGGTATATCCCATAACCTGTTAATGCTAATGCGTACATGTAACCATGGTCACACATATGCATGTTATTGAGGGCATTTCCCCGATTAAAAAGCTGTTAAAACTGCCAGCATTCTCTCTCTGGCTCTGGCTCTGGTACTCTGTGTACTTTGTCTGTTCATTAAGTCCATTAAAAAGTGTGTGACATTGATCCCACAGTATAAAGCTCCGAATCATTACTGTACACGACACCTTCTTTTCATCCTGTCTCTGTTTGTCATTATTCATAACATGCCATAGATTTGCAGACTAATAATAGCCAACTAATAATGCTTACAATCAGTTATTTCTCCATGAGGTCTTTGTGACACCAAAGAACATAAAAAGAAACACTTTAGAGGCATTAAAGTGCTGCTGCATAAACTTTTGTCAGTCACCGGAATTTGATTTCCCAACATGGGTCCTGATGACGCAGGATGGCAAACACCAAAACTGTCGAATCAACGGCTTACCTGTCAGTCAGTAGAACCTCAAGTTTACTCCTTTAGTTTGTTTGCAAAAAGTCCGTGTGAACAAGAACCCAACCAAAACTGGAATGCAACAATGTATCATTTTTTTCCCTCTGGTGCGGACCAAAGAACCAAACTACAGATGTGAAAGCACCCTAAGGGACATGGATACAGCATTGAAGGCGGGAACTGTTCATTTCTCTGAAAGTTGCTCAGTGGTGCATGAAGCCAAAAAAACTCAATTTCCATGGTAGGAAATCACTTGGATGATCGCCGCTTCTTCAGCATCATTGGGCCCATAGATCAACCACACTAGAGACTTCCACCAGCCGAACTGGCTACTACCGGTTTCGTGCTTCACTAACTTGAATGGGAATAAAATTGTTTATTCATTTGGCTCTTCTAGACTTTCCAAATGTGATCAGACTGAAAGGATCAAACCCTGATATTAAATGGAGACATTTCACAGGGTTGTGATGCTCAAAAAACATATCCACTGATTTAAATATGTCTCTTTTCCAATGTAAGTCAATGGGAAAAAGTCTTTTAGGGCCCAATGGCATCACGTGACAGACCCTGGAAACTGCAGTACCACTGTTTGGCCACTACAAAGTCTGGCACACTTCCAGGGGGCCTGATGTAAACAGCTCATTCTAGGGCAACAAAAACACAATGATTCTTAGTTTCAGGTGATTAAACACTAATGAGAACATAGTTATGAATATTATATACCATTTCATACTAAATCGTACACACGGGACCTTTAAATTAGGGTACACTCATTAGCTTCTTCTGGAACGTCTTCTCTCAGCTCTGGAAAAAGCCAGCAAGTGAACACAGATACAATTATTTGTAAAACTACTGTTTTCACTGTCAAGAATGCTCAATTTAAGAATTAGTGATGAAATAATCTAAACTAACACAAAGGGTTTTTTAATATATTTTGAGCATTAATTATTAATGTATTCATAGCTTGGTAAAAAGAATACTGGTTAGTGTTATGTGTGTTACCGTTGCTGTCAAACATTTGGGTGGTGGGTGATTGACAGGAACAGTTATATAAGTCAGAACCACTTGACAAGCTGTCAGTAAATGTTACTGTAACTCAAGTGTGTTTGAAATGTTACCATTCTTTTTTTACGCTGAGGATCACCTTCAGGTTATTATTAGCAAAGGGCTGTAAGAATACTGATTTGAAAATGAACATAAAAAAAAACCACAGATAGACACACAAAATCATTAAAATCACTCTTAATATGAGGCGCCTGGGGACTAAATGGCCTGGCTGGACATCCCCGCTGACAAAAGAAGCATCACCGGGAGCAAAAACAACAAATCAAGACCAATAATTGTTCTTACATGCCTCTTGTCAAGGCGGGGGGACGACAAACAAACACATCAGTAGCAAGCGAATCATTTCCCAACCGCGATCAATAAAGAGGACATTATTAGGCAGATGACTGATTGAGATGCACGACGGTGTGACAGGCAGACAATCACCCCCTCAGACAGGTTGCCCTTGTTCCCATTTCCTTATGGAGAGAACCAAGACAGTGCAGTAATAAGCAATTGGCTGGCCTACATTCACAGCTGTGGCATGTCACACTGGGCACCATATGGCAGGTATTCTAAGATCCTGACATTTGATTATGTGTTATTAGATTGTGTGTTGGACGATATTTGCTTTATAATGAAAGTTTAACAGTGTTAACGTAACATTACTCTGCAATGCAATTATCTTTTTTATAACTATTGATCTTCACAAATGCTTAGAGAAGGCAGCCAGTATTACTACACGTCTGACCCATAGGTGGTTACGATCAGCTCTGATTTAACATGATTGAAGATGCCTTTTGCTGAGTCAGCACTGGTTATCAGGATGTAATTGTGTTTGAGTCCTGTGGCCATACTGGTCTCCTCTCTAGCACCCTGACCCCAGCCCCAGCTGTATCTTGTCCCTGCCATTTCTACAGAAAATGCTATTACAGCCACCTCTCCGGGGACCAGATCGACAAGGTCCTCGCGGTCTAAGCTCGGGATAAAAACAGCTGACCCCGTCTCCCTCATCACACGCAGAGATGAGGGGGACAAAAGTTCATCCTGTGGGTTAATAGGGTCCTTGGATGAAATCATGTGTATGATACAAACAAAAAAAAGTGAAGGTGAGGAAGTTTTTTAAAAAAAGATTTTTTGATTTCCCTGCTCTTTGATTTCCTCTCCGTCTCTCCTCCTTGTGTGGCCGATCGCCCTTCAGATGTTTTGAAGGAGAACATTAACTTGTGGGAGATAAGATTTCATGCTGTAATTGAGGCTTAGGGAACATAATAGTGTTTCAGCTACGGTGTCTGCTGTACCAAAGAGCGGCACAAGGCAGCTGAGTAAAGAGGCTGTCTGCCTTAATGTCACCGGTGTGACATTACAAGCAGGGATTGAACTTGTGACCTTCATTGTGACACATCGTTCTGCTGGTTCTAGTGGCCTTATTAGCTCCCTTGAGCTAAAACACCTAGTCACAACCACACACACACACACACACACACAAACAAACACATCGACACATGAGCTATGTACTGTATGTCACAATGTCACCGACCAGAATGTGGCCATCTTGTTAGAAGGTTACAATACATTACACAGAGCCACTTGACAGGAGCTCATTTTTCTCTTTTTCACACAAACACTCACTCACTCACACACACACACACACACACACACACACACACACACACACACACGGGGGTATCTCAGGTTGCAAATGAATAAGAATTAGAAGGACAGGAGGTGAATGAAGTCAATGCACCATTTTACAGGCAAACGATCTGACACCAATAAAATGCAGCTTTATTGGGAGATTTCCTCGCTTAAAATATGACGGAGGATATGAGCTGTGACCTCCAGGAAGACTGAGGGGCGAATTCACAAGGAATGGATTGTGTCTCAAGGTCCCAGTCACAAAAGATATTATGCTAATGATATTACAGCTCAAAAACACGCCCATAAAGTTTAGTAGCTGAGTGCAATTTGCCCTCTCTGTGTGTGTGATTACAATTATCCATGTGGCAAAGTATAAATGTTTCCTTTGGCCTAGAACACAGACAGAACAATGGCAGACAGAAAAAGAAAACCTGACCGACGAGGTACAGAGGCGTTCCTCGAAACTTCAGGCAAGGAATTTAAATGTGACAGAGAGAAACTATATTTGGACTTTAATATTCCAGTCTGTCAGTGCTGTGGGGTTTTTGAAAGCATACGTTCAGACTGTAAAATAAGAAGGCATGATTTGTGCCTCAGTTACTACTAACTCTCTGAACTGAGGCTCATGTGCACAGAAAGGCACAGATTTTGCACTGAATGTATGCATATTAAGTACACTGAACAAAAATATAAACGCAACACTTTTGTTTTTGCTCCCATTTTTCATGGGCTGAACTCAAAGATCTAAAACTTTTTCTACATACACAAAAGACCATTTCCCTCAAATGTTGTTCACAAATCTGTCTAAATCTGTGTTAGTGAGCACTTCTCCTTTGCCGAGATAATCCATCCCACCTCACAGGTGTGGCATATCAAGATGCTGATTAGACAGCATGATTATTGCACAGGTGTGCCTTAGGCTGGCCACAATAAAAGGCCACTCTGAAATGTGCAGTTTTGCTTTATTGGGGGGGTCTGGGGGGGTCAGAAAACCAGTCAGTATCTGGTGTGACCACCATTTGCCTCATGCAGTGCAACACATCTCCTTCGTATAGAGTTGATCAGGTTGTTGATTGTGGCCTGTGGAATGTTGGTCCACTCCTCTTCAATGGCTGTGCAAAGTTGCTAGATATTGGCAGGAACTGGAACACGCTGTCGTATACGCCGATCCAGAGCATCCCAAACATGCTCAATGGGTGACATGTCTGGTGAGTATGCTGGCCATGCAAGAACTGGGATGTTTCCAGCTTCCAGGAATTGTGTACAGATCTTTGCAGCATGGGGCCGTGCATTATCATGCTGCAAAATGAGGTGATGGTCATGGATGAATGGCACAACAATGGGCCTCAGGATCTCGTTACCGTATCTCTGTGCATTCAAAATGCCATCAATAAAATGCACCTGTGTTCGTTGTCCATAACATATGCCTGCCCATACCATAAACCCGCCGCCACCATGGGCCACTTGATCCACAACGTTGACATCAGCAAACTGCTCACCCACACGACGGCACACACGCTGTCTGCCATCTGCCCTGAACAGTGAAAACCGGGATTCATCCGTGAAGAGAACACCTCTCCAATGTGCCAGATGCCATCAAATGTGAGCATTTGCCCACTCAAGTCGGTTACAACGACAAACTGCAGTCAGGTCGAGACCCAGATGAGGACGACGAG
This sequence comes from Epinephelus lanceolatus, assembly GCF_041903045.1. Classification (NCBI taxonomy): domain Eukaryota; kingdom Metazoa; phylum Chordata; class Actinopteri; order Perciformes; family Serranidae; genus Epinephelus; species Epinephelus lanceolatus. Next base: position 25,196,792 of record NC_135756.1, read on the forward strand.
CATGCAGATGAGCTTCCCTGAGACGGTTTCTGACAGTTTGTACAGAAATTCTTTGGTTATGCAAACCGATTGTTGCAGCAGCTGTCCGGGTGGCTGGTCTCAGATGATCTTGGAGGTGAACATGCTGGATGTGGAGGTCCTGGGCTGGTGTGGTTACACGTGGTCTGCGGTTGTGAGGCCGGTTGGATGTACTGCCAAATTGTCTGAAACACCTTTGGAGACGGCTTATGGTAGAGAAATGAACATTCAATTCACAGGCAACAGCTCTGGTGGACATTCCTGCAGTCAGCATGCCAATTGCACGCTCCCTCAAAACTTGCCACATCTGTGGCATTGTGCTGTGTGATAAAACTGAACATTTTAGAGTGGCCTTTTATTGTGGCCAGCCTAAGGCACACCTGTGCAATAATCATGCTGTCTAATCAGCATCCTGACATGCCACACCTGTGAGGTGGGATGGATTATCTCGGTAAAGGAGAAGTGCTCACTAACACAGATTTAGACAGATTTGTGAACAGTATTTGAGGGGAAATGGTCTTTTGTGTATGTAGAAAAAGTTTTAGATCTTTGAGTTCAGCCCAAGAAAAATGGGAGCAAAAACAAAAGTGTTGCGTTTATATTTTTGTTCAGTGTAATTTAAATTGTCTATGTGTATACAAATACTACTGAAAAATTATATTTATCTCTAAGTTTGTGCCTCTTGTCCAAACGCAAACAAAGTTTTATGTCACTAAAACAGAGATTTTTTAAAACCCCTCCAAAGGTGCAGATTTTTCTAAAACTCTAATTACTTTGTGTCTGTGTTGACGAGTAAAACAAAGTGTTTGGGAAATGACATGATCTCTTTAATATGTGCACGCCCATTATTGCTTTGTGTAATGAGCATATAGAAAAAACAATGAAGACTATCAGTTTGCTAACATTTTGTTAACACTGCTTGGTCTAACAATTTCTGTCCACTTCAGCAGGATTTATACTTCTGCATCATATCTACGCTAAACTCCATGCCGTACCCTATGCTGTAGCCTGATGTGCACCTCCCCAGACATGTAACTACACATTGCGGCAACGCAGACTTGCAATCCATTTTTGTAAGCTGAAACCATTTCCCTCAGTGGAAACGACACTTTTATTTACTTTTATTTCACAAATAAGAAACAATAAATTGTAAAGACAATAAAGCCCCCCACAAAATAGCATTTTAAGTATTTTATGTGATTTATCCTGGCTTCATATGGGTAGATGAAATCTCCACTTGTCGCTAGGATAATTTATACAATGTTAAATGCCGTAGGCTTGTGCTAATAACGTTAGCATGTTGTATTTGTCTGGAAACTGGTTTAGTATAAGATAGTTCATTTGTCAGTGAATCTTGTGGGCTGAAATGGAGTCAAATTTTGTAATGTTACCTTTGTTAAATGTTGCTGTTGTCCCTGGTTTTATATGAGTAGAGGAAATGTCCGCTAGCCATTAGGCTATTTTATACAATGTAAAATGCCATGGACTCATGCTAATAGAATTAGCATGTTGTATTTGTGGAGAAAATGTGTCCAGCAAAAGACAAGTGCTTTGTCTGTGAATGCTGCAAGTTATAATGAAGCCGACTTATGCACTTGTGTTTGAAATTGTCTCTATTAAACCATGTTTAATGTGTGTTTTGAATCAATTAAACTTTATAGCACTTCATAGAAACCCCACTGCTGACCAGTGTTTTTGAGGTGTAACTACAGAGTGACACAGACACAGCTGCTCACAACAGCATGGGCACTGTGCGTAGGCTCTGCGTAGAGCTGACACACAAGTATAAATCCACCTTTACACTTAGTAGTGCTGCACCACTTCACCAGTAGATGTTTTGAAAAAGGTAACGCTTGTGCACTTAACTACCTTTGTGACAAAGGGAGACCGCTGAAGACAACTAACGCATGTGAGTGTTTGGGGTCATTTTTGCGTTCTAGTGTGGATGGAGATATTTTGTAAAATGAAGGTCAAGTAGACGCAATTATTTTTTAAAACAGAGGGTAAAAAAACAAACAAAAAAAAAAAGTGTAGACAAGGCCTTAAATATGCAAACAGCAAAGGAGCTCTGATACGCTACTTGCTTGGCAGCACAGTTAGGGGTGTATTTCACGCTTTCTGTGCTTTGAGAATAACATGGTTTCTTTTTGCCTTATATTTGCAGGTTTAGAGGCTGCAAAAGCTGCAAAAGCCGTGCAATCCTTTCCTGAATTCACCCCTGGGTGTGCTGCTATAACCAGCGACATGCACACATAAAACACACACACACACACACACATACACAAACACACACAAAAGCAATCAGGCAAGCACGGAGACTTGACCTATTTTTCATCATCACTCATACATCTCGTTACGAACCCACAAGACAATTAACTCTGATTCAGCATTCATTATTAGAAAACCACTTGAAACATGAAAACAAAACTCTCAAAGAATAATTGTATCTAGTTTAGGAACACTTCATTACCCTGTAACTGACTTTTGGGAGGCAGTTCTGTTCTCCAGGAAGAGGTAAACGATGAACCGCCAACTACAGAGAAAAGGAAGATTGAATGTTGGGTGACTAATTTATGGGCAGATGCTGACCTGTATTTGGGAAATAGCAAATTGCAAATAGCTGGTAAATTGTTTAGCTTCTTGCAGTTTTTATTAGGCTACATGTCACCATCTCGACTGGGTGGCATCAGCTTTTCTTAACTTCTAAATTCATGCGTAAAGTGTGTCCTAAATTGTTGGCAACGACCATTCAAACTAGCTTAAAACTAAAGGAACCTTTGTAATTACTTTGGCTATGTCTAGATAGGCTTCAACATAACTTCCAAAAACGACAGTAATGCTTTATGGTGCTATGGCACACACCACCAGCTAGCTATACGGAGCTAGCTTGTTTTATATCTTTTTTATTACAACCTTTTATCCCTCTGGTGTATTTGTGTAGACTGTTGCAAAATTTCATGTTTCTCTCAATCAAGTTGGTAAAAGAAGCTAACGTTAGCTTGGTTAGCTTGGTATGGACATCACGGACCAGGCAAAGACACCAAAAAGGACACTGACGAAATAACTGTTATACACCATTAGCAGTGCATGAATCATACTTCTGAGCAAACTGATTCAGGTTGCAAACTGTTTATACTGTCCTGATGTAAGCTGTAATGATCTGTCTCACTGCTAACGGAAAAATGGCAATCTGACAGCAGACTGTACATCTCTGCCAGTGTTGAGATTGCAACATAGGCTGTAATCTTATTGGTGTCATCCCTGTCTCACAGAGTTTTGTAGTTTTTCTGACTGCCAAAAGGCATATTCAAACGCTTAGCACACCATATGGGTTAAAAATGCTAGCAGTATTTCATACAAACTAAAACTTTGTCATTCTTTTTTTTTTTTTTTTAGTTATATTATTGTTCATCACATCTCCAAAACCAGAAAATGAGTACCAGAAAATGAGTTAGCATTTTACCACTCATGCATCCCTTGTTTCAAAGTCAATGGACTTTTCAATGGGTTTTTGGTTAGGTGCCTGAAATAAGGTCTGTGGTTAACACAAGCTGAAGAGACTTTCATATTTTGTTCTACGACATAAAATATGTCAGTAGGTAACCTGCTCCTGATCTTTAAAGCTTCTATGTGTCTTATAAAAGGCGATTGCCAACAAGGGGCTAAATGAGACTACAGAATGTCATCACACCGAGCCAAACACAGCTTTGAAGTCTTGTTACGGTGGACATTAAGTCATGTGATGTTAGTTAATATTTTTGGCATTAATCTAAAATCTAATGAAAAAATCCCAAAGGCTTTTTGACGACGAACTAGTGCGATGCTAAATTCCGTGTTAGCCTACAGAAAACCATCATCCCTGGACCACTCTGTTGCTTTAAACTTAACTGCAATTTTTTAAAAAAAGGATATAGGTATTACTTGGTTTCATGCAGTTTTAGAATGAGTGGCAAATATCCAATCATGCTAACCTTACCAATGTTATTTAAGCGTCACACACAAAACATGTTGTAATTTCAGGTATTTGTGTTATTTTTATAAAATGTTATTTAAAATCTTTCCCTAAAAAAAGCATTTCTTAGTGTCAGACCAGATGTGTTGACTATATGCCATATTAGATACCTCTTGAATCTAAATGTCATATAGCAGCAAGCTAATATTCCTATCAGCAAGTTAAGTTCGCATTACAAAGGGGAAGTGTAAAAACTAATAAGATAAAATAAACTTTATTCCCATGCAAGGAAATAGATACCAATAGACACCAGTACCACTTTATTGGAGGCTGAATTTTAGTAATCAACTAGGCTTCACCTCTGTGTACTTTGTGTAATGTTAAAATTTCGTGACTGTAAATCTCAACCTAGTTAACACATATAACGAGACTAGGTTTTAAATTGCGAAAGCTGGTAAGACTAGTTGTGCTGACTGTCTGGTGATCTGACTTGCTAAAACATACAGGCTACAATGCTAACGTTGCTAACATCAGTTCAGTGTTAACAGAGAAACATAACTTTTGATGCAGTGCGGTTCCATGCAGCAAACCGTACACATCAGGGATCATTGCCAAGGCTGAAAAAAAAAAATCCAAACACACAGTAACAAAAGAGACAGGTGTATGAGATGATTTTCCACAATAATGTAAATGCCACTTAGGCTTTGTGGCACCTTTCATATTCGTCGGGCTTAATGTAGGTTAGACTGTTAAAATGCCATTTTCTTTCCAAAATGTCTTTCAAACCTTGACAGAATTTTAAAACTGAGTCTCTTTGTATATGAGTCATTATGACATGTACTACTAACTATGCAAGCTGTTCTCATTTGGACGGTATCCAGCTCCTTCAGTGTCTCACTGTCACCACATAAAAATAGGTCGGGGAACCAGGGAGATTATGGGTCAGTAATTCTGGCGAGGTAATCAGCCTCCGCCACATCCCCAGCGAAACCTACCCCCCTTTTGCCCACCTCCAAAGACAACACTGGCTGTGGATGTGCTTATGGTTAGGTGGTGCGGTCGTAAAGCCTCATAATTGTTTAATGGTGCGTTTTATGAGGCTACACTGTGAGTCAGTGCAGCCTAAAGGCTCTGAATTCCAGACGATAACACGTTGGGGTCGGCAATTCGAGGTTAATCACAGGTGGATATTAGTTCACTGTGGGCTATGGGCAGCTGCTGAAGTGTGTGCAGCCTTGGGTGGAGAGAAAAGGTGCATCCAGAGCTTTCTGCCCGTCGGTCTGAGTCAGGCCGACCTTGCTGTCTGAGCACAAACAGACATCAGAGGGGATGGGGACATGCTGTTCCCCTGCAATATACAACACACAATGGCAGATGAGCTTAAGAAGACGCTCACACCTCACACACTCGTACATACATATTATGCGCGTGCGCACAAAAGATTTGCTGAGGTAGCAATCTACACAATGCTTTGTTCCGTGATCAAAAATAACTGTTCCCCAGCTGTCTGCGCGCAGTGATGCAAGGTAACCCGATACTGTCCCATAGCGCTGTTCTGCATGAGCTGAACAGGCCACTGTAGACAGTCCCCAAATACATGCCAAGTCACACACACAGTCACACACACACACACCAATGCAGGCACAAAAACGAAATAAAGGAACGCATGAGCACTTTACACGGTGACACACGCAAAAATAGATAAAAACTCATGAAGCCGTATAACCACAGTAGTACTGTAACTCCACACCAACATGCACACAGACAAACAGACACAGACACAGACACACACACACACACACACACTGCACCCAAATAAAGACACTACGCTCCTGAAATGAAGCTCCTCTGAAGAACTAATATATTCATTTATTAAATCCAAAGTTCACTTTTATGTTTTGAAAGTTACTTAGTTTCTAATGTTCTATCTTGTAACCTAAGCGTGCTGATTTAACTTTATTCTCTGACTCTGAGGAGGATTTTTTGGTTTAGTTGAAATGTGGTGACTTGTGTTAGAAATAAAAAGGTCTGGTGCACTTGAGAAAAAAAAAAAAAAAAAAAAATCAGTTAAAAGGAAACCCAATTTGCATTTCTGTCTTACAAGCACACCAAATTGATTTTGCTTGATTTTTCAACTCTACAGTACAGCATGTGCTCTCTCATCTCGGTTGTAGATCATCGGGATCCGTATTGACTTGAAGTGGACGCCTGTAAAGATGTTTAAAACCACACATACGCACTACGCAGGTGTGCAAATTGCCTATAACCATCACTTCAGATCACTTATGCTGCAGGTGTTTGGGAGTTCAAAGCAAACTGAAATGGCCCTACTCCTCAGATAGCTGTTAAGCCACTTTATGGATTTAGCTGTGGAGCAAATCTGTGAGAGCAATCAGATAGAAATATGACTTAATATGCCTCAAGAAATCCAAGAGTCACTATCAGAATATTGTTTTGTGAGATCTCTGATAGGTGGCCATGAGATCTGATTCTCTTCCTTTGTGTTCTCAATGATGTGTTTGAATTTAATTTACCAAAATAGATTCAGTGTGGCATACAACACATGAAAAATGTGAGAATAATGCCTTGAAACTAGTTCATCATCTATAATGCCCCAGTTTGGAAGCTGAAACGTTGTCCCCAACATGTACACTGATTGAATTTTTATCAAGTGTTAACAAAATTACCACAATAGGCGCTCATTTGAATTAGCTTCTCATTAGTGTCTGTGATGCAAATGAAAAATATAGGTGGACCCTTGCTTTAACTGCCAGAGGTTTTAGAAACAAAATGAAAAACGGCTTTCCCTCAATTACTGACAGTCAACTCGAGAGCAAGATAAGCTTCTTTGTATTTCTTTTTCGACTGACAGGTTTGCTTGATGAGTGTCACCTGTTTTTCAAAGGGAACCACCTTGTATTTGCTTGTTGCTTTTAGAATAAATCATCAGAATAAAAATGTTCATACAAATAGGATTATTTTGTTTGTTGTTTTTCGGACTGGAAGAACTTATTCATAGTTCTAAGAACATAGTTGTAAGAGCCCTTGGTTTTAATGTGTTTAAACTGCAAGAACTAGGAACAACTGTTCTTAGAACACTATGTTGAGGGAATATTCTAGCTCTTTTTTCAGAGTAGGTACCAAGCCAGGAGCAGCCCCTGGTTTGAAGCTAATGTTGCATTGTGGCCAAATGTGGTATTACAGCTTCCAAGCCCACCACAGAGGCATGGGGCCAAAAAAAAAAAACACTTTTCCCCATTGCCTTATGTTGCGAAAGAAGCAAGTGTAAACAGATGAATAAATCTTTTTTGAATGTCACTATCGAGATTGTATCCATTCAGTCCGATAACATTCAAAAAGGCTGGAGGAGCTGCACAATTAAATAATTTTTACCCCCATTCAAATTAGCAAAGAGCTACACTAGAAGCAAGCCGCTCAGCCACAATCACTACCTTGTGCGCTCTATGGGTGCAGAAGATCTGGGTAATACCATTTCATACCACCGAAATCGACCCTTCTTGGCTTCACGTGCCACTGAGCAACTTTTATAAGAATAAACAGAGCCCCGCCTCCAAAGCTGTATTCAGTTCTCTTCATACTTGCATTGTAGGTACTCACCAAGCACAACAAAACTTTCAGATATAAGTGTATATGGATTAGTCAAACACCTGAGCCAATGCAGCAAGGGAGGCCGCTGTTTTTACAAACTTGATAGCCGTGAAAATGACGGATGACACAAAGCACAAACAACAACTCATAAAAAAGGAAGAAAACATGGAAATCCAGGCTTCACTGAGTCATATTTTCACTTTATTTTGTCAAAGCTAAGGAAAAGTTGCCTCACAGATTCCCAGAACCTTTTATAAAGGCTAGACCTGAAACCCTTTCAGAGAGTTCTACCTTGAACCCAATGCGAAGAGTTATACCGAGAACCATATGTAAAAGTTTCCACCCAGAACCCCCTATGCAAGGTGCTAAAGAGAACCATTCAATGGTGTATTGGTTCCACCCAGAACTCTATCTGGGGGTTTTAGCCAGAAAAGGCACAAGGGGTTGTATTGAGAACCTTTTCATATTCCAAGGGTTTCATCTAGAACCAACCTATGGGGGCTCTAAAAATAGCAACTACAGACTACATTAGATCTCACTCCTACTAATCAGGTTATCCTAGGGCCAAGGGAACCACATTCGGCAGCCTTGGGCTTCATAAGGATTCTAAAGGGCCAGGGCTGATGTGTTCCTGCGCAACCCACAACACCCATGATTCACAATCATGTTTTGTGAGGAGTGGAGATTTCACGAAATCAGAGCTATCACAACCTTCAGTATTTTAATGGTGCAGTGGGGTTGGGAACTGCTTAGTGCTGAATACAAAATGCCAAGTACCAAGTACCTGAAAAAAAGAAGAATTCCAGCAGACTATGTCATATTCTACAGCATGAAATGACACTTAAGATTTCAACTATAGTTGTACACTAGTAAAATTAATTGATTAAGTGGATTCCAGATACATCTACATTTAAAAACACCATCTGAAACATGAGTAAAATATTTCAATGTTTGGGGGTGAAGAACGTTTAACACTTATGACTTCAACATTTCTTAAAGAGCTCTTTCTCCAGAAATGGTTTGTTTGTATGAAGAGGGTTCTTAATGAAACCCCAAGTCTTACTGAGAACTCTTGAGGAAACCTGTCTTCAAAAAAAAAAAAAAAAAAAAAGATTCTTCAGAGGCAAATGGCTCTGGGTAGATCCTCAGCCCTTCAGGGAGAACCCTTCGGAAACCCTTATTTCTAAGAGAGTACATCTGGTAATCCCATGTGAGCTGGAGATGCATGAATGCATGACATTAAAATAGATGACATTAAAAACTCTCCCTCTCACATCCACACACACACATACACATACTGTACATTACACCCACACAGGCTCAGCTTTGCCATGAATCAGAACGAAGGAGTTAAGCCTCCTAATCAGATGACAGAGACTCAACAATCAGGACGTTAAAAGTAAAGGCCCGCATCGTGGCTCTCATGCATGGGAGCTATTAGGCTAATCCTGACTACAAGGTAAATTTGAGGGGAGATTTGACGCGTCATCAGGTGCAGCGGCTGCGACTTAAGGCCTCGTTCACATCTCCATTCCTGCCTGCAAAGATTTCCTGTCGATGTAATGTAGCTTCGATAATCTCCCTGTGGTTTTCTATCAATGGAGACAATGCCACACATTGTTGCGGTATACTCTGCCTCATGGCATAGCTTTAAAGAGAAAAATAAACTTTACTTGCAAACTCTAAACTCCAAGGTGAGACGGAGCTCCATCTAATAACTCTCCGCTATATGCGAGCCCAATAACACAGCTTGGTGATTTGTTTGGATTTATTCAGAGATGCAACCAGATATGAGTGTGAAGAGAAATGCTGCATGACGGTGAATTGGGTTATGCAAATGAGGCACAGTAATAATATGATTTAACATCCCTTCTCCCCATCCATACCTTAGACTTGACTGGTGCGGTTCTAATTTTAATTAGATAAGATTTACATAACGATTTCCCATTAACTGGGTCCCCGATGACCTCTCACTGATGGTGCCAACTGGTTCCCCAATCCCCACAAATACACACATGCGCTCTGTCTCTCTCGCCATTAATTTGAAGTTTCTGGACAGTGTGACCATTGTGAGTGTACCATTAACACTTAGAAACAAGTCTGATAATATTGTGGTATAAAATGCTGAGACAACTGTTTCGATAAAATGCTGTATGTATTTAGTGGTGCCTCAAGAGGGGGCAGGAAAGGTATGGTACCTTTGAAACTGACCCTTCGATAAGTCCTGCTCCTCAAACGCATATTGGCCAATCATAGCATAGCACTGCCCAGCTTTGATGAGGGTCTGACAACAACTGTGCTCCATAGACGTTCCTGCAATCCTTTCAGATCTACTTCATTTTCAGGTGGGTTAGTAAATTTCAAGCTAAAGGTTCAAAACCAAAATCAAACCCTGAAAGGTGTAGGGTTAGCTAGCTAGCTACTGTAGATGTAGCCTACTGAATGTATACACATGCTGCTTTTGCTTTTTCAATGGTTGTGAAGAAAAAGACCCACCCTGCTGTACAGGAACCAGTGAAAGAAACCAGGGAAACTTGCCAATATTCAACCAGCTGTATGTCATCGCAGTGTGTACGGATGAATGGTGTTTGGCTTACCTCAGAGCTCCCTGCCCATCAGGTGGCGGAGGTCCGGCGGCAGAGGTCAGGATGAAGGCGGCGACAAGGGGAGAAGTACCACTCATCTTCACACATCTGAAAGACACACCACTGATTGAATATTGGTGAAGTTTCCCTTTATTTTTATCATCTTCTGTCTTGATCAGCAGTGATGTGGTGGTTCACTTTTACACTGTGATTTTTACATCCAGGATATATCATTCAAACACATTTTGTAGACCCCTCTGTCTGCTTCTCTCTGAAATCCCTTTTTCATTTTTCCAATAATTCGCTATTTCTTCAGGAAGTGCATTTTCTTACAGTGTGGGCACCATACTAGTTCGGACACACTGACGGACCATCTCAAAGGGGCAGGGCTTAGCGAGGGGTAAACAGAGTGTGCCAGTAAACCCGGAACTCTGTTAGCGCTTTTAGCACTTCCAGTTCTCTCGTCTAAAAGTCAATACGTTTTTGAATGGGATTTTGGTAAAATGCCTCAAATAAGGCCTGTGGTTAACAAAAGCTTAAGCGAGTTTCAGGTTTTGTTCTACGACATAAAACACGTCAGTAAATACCCTACTTGTGAATTTGAAGCTTTTACGTGTCGTAAAAAAGGCGGTTGCTAACAAGTTGCTCAATACGACTACAAACCCTGTTGGGGACATGAAACGTCATCACCCCCGAACAGGCGAGAGTGCTGGCAGTCCGCCATTACAGCTTCTTATTTAGCTTAAACTGTCTGATTTCCCCATTATACAATGTTTTTAAAATAAAGCGGCCGAAATCAGTTGAAAGCTTAGTGGCGGTGGCGTCAAGAGTCACGCGACTGTGGAGTAGTCATTTAGTCCGTTAAAGCCTAATGTTAGCTTTTTACTTCTGGCGATCGCATTTAAGCTTCAAATGCGGTATGAAAGGTGTTCATATGTTAAGATTGTCTCGCTGAACAAAACCTGTAAGTATCATAAACTTGTGTTAGCCACAGAACTTATTTTCTGACATAATCCATAACACAATGCAGAAATCACATTCACTTTCTCTTCTGGGAACCAGCGCGATGCTAAACTTCCGGGTTTTGACGTCAGCCCTGGCACACTCTATTGCTGAACCCCCCTGCTGGCACCTCCTGGCAAAAATAATTGGAGGCCAACCTTACTGTATTCAAGAGGCCGTGGGAAGCCCATTTTTTTAAGCTAGTGTCAAAGTGGTGGGATCTTGTGAAACTATACAACCTAAGGCTTCCACTAGTACCAACAATGTTGGCATAGCTTTCTGGGAAGGGGGCTTAATATTGCTTCAAATTTAGGCTTCATTTTGGCAAAGAAACAACAAGCATTGCCATTCTCAAAGGGGTCCCTTGAACTCTCACCTCAAGATATCTGAATGAAACTGAGTTCAATGCATACCCATGAGTTTCCTCTAAACTTGAGAAGGCTTGTTTCCAATAAATGTTTTGCTCCTTGCAATCAATGTACTCCTTCAAATTAAAGCTTTATATTTGTCTTTTTAGGGAAAAGGACAACCAACCTATTTAAAGGCAATAATTTGCCTTAAATGTATAGTTAAATAACACTAATTAGACTTAATCGAATCCCTGAAGTTCAGCTATGAATTTTGGTTTTGGTGTGCCCAAGATTTTCATTAGTTCCATCTGGTCACACCTAAAAAGAAGTACAAATTTCTAGGGATGCCACTGCATGTACCCTGTGTGGCTTTTCCTTCAAAGTAAAATTGATTTGGCACAAATCACATGTCTTGATGCACACATGGACATTATTTTCAATATCTGATCTAGGATTTAAACCACATGGTGGTATTTGCAGGTGTGTAAATTAACCTAAGAATGCAGGTAAATATAGGTTTACGGCTCATTTATTAACACAGGATACAAACACACTGGCATGATATCACAGCAGTTCAATACAGGCTACCATATTGCAGTTTTGGACAGCATTTTCATAACTGTTTACTCCCCAATCCGAATCAACAAACACCATTTCTTGAGCCATCTCTGGGTTATCTCTGCTCCCCTGCTCCCTCACAGAAGGTGGCGCATTGTTTAACACGGATGAAAGCCCTGAATGTGTTGTGTACACTGCGGGAGGAAAGCGAGAGGCAGGGGGCCTCCTCCGTTATCTCCTGACACACTTACACACACATGCTTGATGCCTTTTCCTCTGAACTGGGGCAAATTTCAAACAAATCTCCTCCGCCTATCAAATCCTGTCCTTTGCAGTTTACACCGGTAGCGAGTAAGCAGGAGGGAGAAGAAGAAGAAGAAGAAGAAGAAGAAGAAGAAGAAGAGCGGTCTTGGAGCTGACCTAAAAAACAACTCCTCGCGGACGTTCTCCATGTCTCAAAGACACAAGGCCACACTATCAAATATTTACCGAAAAAGCTGTACCCGATCACTACACAGAGGGAGGGTGTGTTTGGTAAGAAAAGGTCTTTGAAAATGATTCTAAAGCATCTGTGAGCAGCGGTACATTGGCGCTTTCTCCCTCTCTGGTCTTTGAATGGTGATGTGGAGAGAAAGAAAAACACTTCCTTTCTTTTCCACTTGCCCTCAATTCAACTGAGTGATTATATGGGCCAGTATAGAGTCTCTCAGTGTGACGGATGCTAGCTGTAATTCTTTCAATGCTCTGGGATCATGAGAGATCATTTGCATATGTATGATCAGGCTGCACAATAAGTAATCTCGCCAACACATGCATGGATTCACTACACACCAGTGACTTAAGCCCTCAAACCCAATTTCACATACTCTTTGCAATTAAGGTGCTTTTTGGGATGTTTTGCTATTTCGGATTACCATTACTCAGCATGTGTTTGATGAAGCTGAAAAGGGAACTCCAGAAACCATATCATTCATATGAAAATGAGTCAAAGTACTCAGTGGTGCACAACCAAGCTTTTTCCTGCCATTGAGGCAGCACTGTTACAGTAACATCTAAGGTGCACTCCTCATACTGACCACCAGGGGGTAGAGATCCTCTGCTGTGAGCAGCTCCACAGGCGCTGCAGGGAGAAGAGGAAAACTGATGCCATGATTTCAAATGAGCAGCCTTGTAAACATGCCACAGACAGTTGTTAAAGATGATAGTGAAAAAAGGGGGGTGCCAGAGTGCACAGCACAATGAATCCATTTTCCAATATGCATAAAAAGGGAGTGGAGAGGAAGCCGAGGGAGTTCTAGTAACTACTGTAGAGGTGAAAAATTTGATTTTACATCATCGAGAAGGAGCCTTCACAATGTCGTCGTAAATCCTTCAACCCCCTGACAGCAAAACGGCTTCGCCCACTTCTTGAAGGCAATTATCGTAGCTTTTAATTGCATTGTTGTGGAAAGTAGCATCTCTGTCACTCTACTGTGTCTGCCGTGTTCGTGTATGCTGCTGTCACTCAGACCTGCCAGGTGTTTGTTTGGGATGGTGCGCGTATGTTTTCTTGCCTCTGTATGTCGCTGCATGTGTGTGACTGAGTGGCAGTGACACATTTGATCAACTTGGGTGCGGGGGTGACAGTGTCTTGGAGGTGACAACGTGGTGGTGATAGAGGCTGATTTGCCTTTCTACAGGTGACACAGTGTTGTCAGCCACAAACTCTGCGTCATCTGTGGAGGCACAGAGAAGAGAATGAGTCTCCTCTACTCGTCTCTTCTCTCCCACCCCTGATAAGATCCTGTGTACTGTCAAGGGAATTGACGCCGGCAGCCTCGCAGCACTGTCGGTCACTGTCAGTATCGGCCAGCATGTCCATCACAGGTCTGACCTCGGGAGGAAGGGAGGCTTGGACCTGAGGCTAGAGAGCTGAACATAGAACTGCAGGAGGAAACAGGAGAAGCTGATGGATAGAGATGGGGCAAAAATAGGCAGCCGGAGAGAAGGATGTATTGGATCAAGGAAGATAATTCTATATGAAATGATAAGGAGGAGACAGCAGCTCTCATGGACGGAGGACGATGGACTGGAATTGATAAAAATCAAATAGTAATGGTAAAAATTGAAATAGTAATGTAGAAAAAATATTCTGTTTTCATTGTGGAGGATAAAACAAACAAGCAGTAATTGAAGAAATGATATGGTAAACAAAAAAATAACACTTAACCCTGCAATAACTGGCCACTTGGGTGCAACTGTTAGAAAGATTTATATCACTCTCATGTCTGTAGGCAACCCCTCAAGATCTTTGATATGGCATCTGTAGTCATTTATGTCGTGTACGTAAAAAAATGCGACTATGGTAATGGTGCCATTATCACAATATGTGCCAATTATCCGATGAAGACAGAGTAGCACAGATGCACGTGATAAGTTCACAACTTAAGTTTCACGCTTTCAATCAATCAATCAATCAATCAAACAAATCATCAAATAAAAGAAAAGAACACTGCGTCATTACCAGGCCATTACCGGTGCTCTGTAGGCTAATGTTAGCAACCTGTGCTCCTACCCTACACTGATCGCTGCTGGACTTTAGTTAAATTTCAGGCCATATGCCATCAAAGGAGGGAAATGTGACATGGAAATGGGGGACTGTAATGCATAAATTAGCAAAAACAATGTAATGTTAGCTAGCTAGCTAGTTAGCTACCAAGTCAGCAGCAAACTAGCAGTGTTTTTTTTTTTTTTTTGGTTATGCTTGTTTTACAGAAAAAGGACCATAATACATTGAAACGACATAAGGTAATACAATTTTTTTAATAGAGAAAATACATTTGTAGGTGTCTTTTGTTACTTCTGCAGCCATGATGCATTCTCATAACACTCTGTTGGGAGTGTGCCTCTGAAAAGCCTTTGTTTGGAGGGCCATGTAGCCCTAACACTTCACCCTACCCCTCTATCCCAACAAAAAATCCTAACAACAATTGGAACACTGTAACCCTAGCTGTGAACGCTCAAAATGGAGGGATAAGGGCTAAGTGATAGGGGCAAGAGTTGTTATGGGATTGAGCCTAAATATGTAGCTACAGCCAGTCGCTCATTAGCTTAGCTTAACATAAAGCATGTGAAACAGATGGAAACAGCCAGCTTGGTCTTATTAAAGGTTACAAATCCGCCCCCCAGAACTTCACTGATTAACATGCTATATCTTGTTTGTTTAACTTGTCCAAAAACTGAAGTGTAAAAATGCTGTTATAAACCAGATAGTTCCAGTGCTTTAGTTATGTTTGGCTAAAAAATACTCTATAAATACACAGCTATGACTGCATCACAATTTCAGTATTACTGGGCTAATCAGTCACCTATCGTCATAGAACTAAAATGGGCAACATCCGGCTGAAGCCTGAAACATTTATTATCGGCCAGGACGCGAACGGTCAGAAGGACACAACACTATCATTCAATGAATCCATAAAAAACCTCAAAGATGCCACTAAAGCAACAAAGAGAGCCTATCAGGATTTATGTACCCTGTCGCTTTGTAGAAGAAATACCTGTCATTGCTGCCACCAAATCCGCCATCCACAGCAGACAAATTATACCAATGATCTATGGTAAGTTAATAAAGTAACTTAAGCTCACTTGCATGTATTTTATTTGTAGCCAAGTATGCTCAGTTTTCTGTAGCTATGTTGTCGATATCGGTGCTGTAGCATTGTTCCGACCTCTCATTAGTCCGACGTCCCGTTGTTCCAATATGTGATTATACTAGGCTATACTGTATTTGTGTACAGAGGATCAGCAATGCAACAAAAGTAGGCTACTGGTCGAGATACAAGTGTCACAGAGAGGAGAGAGTGAAACACCATAACCTCCTGTTATTAACTCTGGGCTCCGGGTTGTGTGGGGAGCTCTCCACGGTGCTGAACAGCTCCCAGTGGGCGTATTTCTGCCTTGATGGTGCGCCATGACCGGCTCTGGGTCAGTTGGGAAAGGCTCAAGTAATTCACTGTAAACCACTGCCTCTCGTGGCTTTTTGTTAAATTTTAGCCAGTTGTCAGGCAACCAACAGAGACTCTTGGAAGTAAGATCCCGATCACACAGTTTTAGCAGCCTGGGTTGGCTTTATGTAATGGATGTCCATGAGAATTAAGTGTTTTACTCAATACTTATGCGTTGCTTTGTGCCTCGCGTTTTTCTGTTCTGTGCACCTTGTGTCCTTGCAGTAGTGTTGTGAGCACCATGAATCAAATGAATTTTAACTTAGAGCAGAAAAAGCGCTCTATGTCACTGGCTTTTTTCCCCATTGTGCAATAGAGGCATTGTCAAACTATCAACGACTCATCCTAAAATAAGCCTTGAACCAACTATTATCCAGGCGAAGCTCCTGGACCAGCTGGTGGTCCTCCCTGTGAAGGTCTCATGTACCCACTGTTTCCCTGTGACCTTGGTATTCCTTTGGAACAGCATCGCACCCTCAATCAGCACCAGAGGAAGTGCACTTCGCCTGTCCATTGTTATGCAGATTTTAAGGTACAGATCTGTGAGTTTACCTCACAGCAGACTAGCTGTTAAAAACAAAGGACAGGTGATTTGGTGGTTGCCAAGCGACAATGAAAAAAAAGAGGCAGCAAGGTGCGACAAGTGCTCATCTGATCAGGGCAGGTTTCAACAAAAAAAGGCACTTAAAAAAAAAGGTTCTCTGATTGGGTCCTTACTGTTCCAGGTCAAGAATTAGTAAATGAAATAAACAAGAGTACCCAGCTGCAGACAAGATGGCGGACAAGGGCGCCGCCATATATCCAATCCATACCGAAAATCCATACCGGAAGTCCATACTGGAAGTTAATCTTCTTCGATACTGCAAGTCCATACTGGAAGTTGCATACATACCAGAAGTCCATACCGGAAGTCAGATTTTTGTTTTGTTTTTTCCCCAGAAGTTGGTTTTAAGTCTGTCTTTTTTATTTATTATTTATTATTATTTATTTTAGCAATACATTTACAAACTTTGAAGCAGTCAACAATTATATATATACACATATATACATACATATATATACATACACACACACACACACATATATATATATATATATATATATATATATATATATATATATATATATATATATATATATGTAATTAATATTAATAATACAATTATTTCAACAATTTTAAATACAATCATGTTTTGTTTGGAATAACATTGACCTTAACAAGTTAAACCTACAAAAATTGCAGAAAATCAGCAAACACATGAATTTTAGTTGGATTAATTTTTAACAAAGATTAAATAAGGTGAGCACTTTATTGGGCTACAGTTGCAACATGCAGATTACTATCAGGTCATTCAAAACAACTGAAAACCATGGACACAACAAATTTCATACTTACTCTTACATCAGTATGGTTAATTGTAACTATTCAACTATTAAATGAACGTTATAATTAGATTGTCATATTGTCAGATGTATTCTATCATATTTCAGGAACACATGTAAACACAATATTACACTATTGTACTGGCAACATAAAAAAGTAGACTTGGAGTTCTCTTTTTTTGTGAACAAGTTTTTATTCCAGATATCCATATCAATCTCAAAAGTAGAAAAAAAAAACAAAGAAAAAATTTGGAAAAACAGTAAAATAATTTATTTGTTTGGTCTATAAAATGTAAGAAAATGGTATAAAATGTCAACCACTGTTCCACAAATCACAAGATCCCAAGATGCAGCCTAAAATGTCTTGTTTTGTTCCAAACAAATATCATTAAACATTACTGTTACATGTAGAAGTACATGATCTCAAACAGATACTTCTCATCAGCATACCATGGAAATGAACTGCATTTTCCACATGTTTTTTCAGGTGCCTCTGGATCGCGCTCTCATTTTTGGTTTTAAATTTGGGGCAGAGAGGACACCCACACTCGGATGGTGAAAGGGTTGTGTGCCCCAGACTGGCTTTGTCACTCAAAATAGAGGGGTGCATGAAAAAAGGAGAAGTCAATCAACATTGATAGCTGGAAAACATACTGAACATCAACCATATTTTACCGATCTAAAGCACTCATGGTGGAGGAGGCACTACAGATATTTATGCATCCACATGTGTATGTGTATTAGTGCTCTGCATTACTAAAACATAATACAAATGTATTTTTTACAGACACCCTGGGCTATGTATACGTTATTTATCTGACTCGGTTAACCCTCAGGGGTTGCTCATGTCGTACACCACATGAGATGACTCTCGTTATTATTTATAGAATATCTCCGGGAAAAAAAGATGTATAGAACCTGACTGAACAGTGCAGGGTTGAGGTTATACAAGCATTAATACACAAGGAGACCAGGTGAACCAAAAACTGGGGAAAAAAATGGCTTGTGTACAGTGAGTGTGTGCACAGATGTTTTACACCACAACACACCAAAAAGCAGAGGAACACATATTAACCCCGCTGCAAACTACACATCTGAATTAACACATCAAGTGAGGGCAGTAATAGTCTCTGACCAACATTAACACTGTTTACACACAGACATTGATGAAAGGGAGCACAACAGACCTTGAGCAGCTAACGTTAAATTAATACCAATCATGCCCTCGTTTTTATACAGCAAATGTAGCTAAACCCACCATCCGGTGGTAGTAATTTGTGCATGCCGAGATTCCCCACATAGACGTCCCCCTAATGATTCGATACATTACGTAGAATTGCATCTCAGAGAACATAGCACACGTGTTAAAAGATAATGAAAATGACGGCGCGTATAAATGCAGCGGCTTGGTACTCTATGCTAGTGCTAGCTACTAGCTATTACTGCTAGTGCTAAGTGCCGAACAAAATTTCGTTGTACAATGTACAATGACAATAAAGTTGTCAAATTCTAATAATTAAAAGACTCGTTCCCTTACCGTTGTTTCTCTTAGTCATGCGTGTATTGTTTGCATTCTTCTCTTCGTCTTCTCTGTTGTCTTCTTCCTCGGCGAATAATACACTCACAGACCAACTTCCGGTATGGACTTCCGGTATGGATTGGATATATGGCGGTGCCCATGTCCTCCATCATGTCTGCAGCTGGGACCCTCTCGAAATAAACAGTAAAACTGCAAATGGTTGCTTTTACAGTTTTTATAAGTGGGGCTTATGTCTCAGAATCTCCTTTAAATGTAAAGCAAAATTCATATTTGAAATTCCACCAAATTTCTTTGGGAACGAAGCAGCAGGTGCAAGATAATTAACTTATGACCCTGAACAAATCGCCGTCCGTCAGCTCCAGATCTGTCAGATTAAAAACACAGCTTTTGTTGAAATATAGTGCTGATGGAGGCGTAAGAGCATCAACACCAACGACGAGCCTTATCAATCCAAGCACACATAGTCCATTAGCAGGCCCAAAGACTTTGAGCTGATTAATTGATTTTTAATTGGCTGGGGCGACATGGAGGCCACAGGCACAGCATGATGGCTTTATGGGGGAAAAAAATCTGTCTGGCAACCCTTGGCCATTTTTATCCCCTACACACACACACACACTGACACACACACACTAGAGCCATGCACTTGTAAACCCCCTTGAGTGTGGTTGTGATGATGTTAATTGAGAGGTAGCAACTCCATGCTCTTCATGCCATGAAGCTCGCCAGGAACAGGATAATCATTGGGACTATGCACAGGCTCCCCGGCCCACAATCCTTTGCTGCTGGGAGTTCTCAGGGGCTTAGCTGGTGTCAGGAACCCTTTTCATTCCTCAGCTCCGCTCTGACAGAGCAGCCTATTAAACTCGCCTTTATTATACAGGGTCCCGATACACCCTAAAATAAAGCCTGGGAAGACTATCACAGATGCTGTTGGTTTTATTTCCACATTTATTATGTGCAGCCCGCACTGTGCGACATCTCAAGAGCTGCATCTTATAAACTGTTACCGCTCTAACGTCGTTATCCGAACGTCACACTTCTGCAAAAGCAAGCACACATACGCTCACATGCAAATGCACAAACAATATGACTAAACATTGTTTTTCTCACATAATTTTCTTGGTGCTTCGTCTTTTAAGTTTAGAAGTCAAATCTGGATATTTGAAAACCTCCATGAATGCCGTGTTTGGATGAGAAAGGCGCAAAATGAAATGTGACTGGGTAAGGCTCACTATCTGATACCCCCAAGCCTCTTCACAGAGAGGAGCGGCGTTATAACTTTGAGGAGGAGCCCCTGTGTCTTGATGCAATCTCTGAGGTAAACATGAAGCCGAGACGTGCTGGTGAAAGCGATGATTCATCGTGGAGACGTGGGACTAACTGTAAAGGCAATTATCGGCATACAAAACAGACAATGCTGATGCACGAGCTGAGGCGCACTTTGCAGAGGGGAGTTTATTAGCATTAGTCACTGCACCTGAAACGACAGCGCAAATGGGCCTGCTCGTATACAGGAAATTGGCTGGTTGCGGAGAAAAGGAATGCCTTTTGTTGAGGGAGCTATTCAAGAAGCAGTGTCATGACTACAAAGTCATTGCATTCATTACAGAGCACATTATGTTGCTAGTGAAAACACATCAAAATGTCATATATTCTGCTGCCATATTACAGTTGGAGTGTCTTGATGCTGTGCCCTATTTACACTGTGCATGTAATATACAGAACTGGCAGTATCACATATGATCCCTGGCCAGTTTTATCTGCTTTGGTATTTTTCTGAGATCAGGAACATAGCCTGAACAATAATTACACTTCCACTCAGCTGCTTAGCTGGACAGCTGCTGTGAAGCAGCAGCAGAGTGAGGGAGGCCGGATGCCTCTCAGCATTAACTACGTCTCTGTGAAATTCTGCAAATGAGGAGGATTCCGGCGTTGCCAGAAACTAAACGGGTTGAAGTAAATCACCGTGGTCAATAATCCTGACCTAATGCAGCGACTAAACTCTACTGACATACCTGCTCACACCCACTGATATCACTCTGATTCCGGCTTCTGCAGATTCACTATTTAGATCCTGTGCCGTTAAAAAAAACCCACTCATCTTCAGGGTGAATATCATGTCTGTAGAAAATGATTTTTCTCAGTAGTATTTTCTGCCTCCACCAGGAACCTTTTTTTCTCTCCAGATTGTCGCAGAAACAGCTTTCTAATCCCCAAGGAGAGATGGATTTAGGCCACATTCTCATTTTCTGCATTTCTTATCATCACAATTAGAACTTAATGTGAAAGTTACATTGAAGCATAACCACCGCTGATCAGGAATACCAATAACGTGTTATCTCCAGCTCCTCGTGTTTCTTTATCCATGTAATCGTTGTTAGCATTCCACTCATAACACAGCTAAAGAATCACACTAGTCAATGGGTGTTTGAAAAGCCTCAGTTTCAACCTCCTTTCTCTCCCCCCCCTTTGCAATCAGTATCTTTAGAACTGCCCTGATTTCCATCTTTTCTCCCTGAGTGGGTTCAACATTAATTTTGTTTTTGGTGGTGAATATGTATTGGCATTAATCACAGATGATATAAATTTGCAAGTTTAATTCTGCCCTCTGAAATCTCAGCTGCACACTGGCTGCTTATGAATAGCCTTTTTTTTTTTTTTTTTTTTTTTTTTACCCCCACAAACATTTGCAATAAAAAATAATTACAGCCAGATAAAAAGCCTTGATGATAACTCAGTGATTTCAAGTACACTTAATGGTCTATTGTCTAAATTTGTCAAGCGCTAAGAGTTGTTTTGTTGTCTTTTAGAGCGGTAATTAGCCAAGAGCAGTCTGTCCTCAAACGCCATATCTACATGACTCAGCTATTTCAGCCAATTTATCTCCAGACTGTCACAACAATGGAAGCTAATGAAAGAAATGGGCATCTCAAACATCCTCTTTTCAAAAACTCACAATACTTCACTCCTTGTCAAAGCACAAACTGCCCCCATGACAGCTGTCTTCAACATCACTGTTTATGTTTCATGTATTGTTTGAAATATTAAGTCTTCTAGCAAAGTGGTTCACAACCTTCTTTGTCAAAGACCTGCCAGATTAAGCTCACTATTTAAATCATTTATCCATCATCGTTGGCTAAGTAATTCAACTATTTCTACTGTTTATCCATTGCTACTTTTAGCTAACTATGTCAACTGTTAGCCTCTGGGTGGCCACATGACTTCAACAGGACTACAACGGACTACAACGGGTTGCGCGCCGGTGACGTCATAGGTGATAGAAACATCGGATTTTGACTGGCGATAAATTCAAAATCAGAGCTCTTCACACACATAAAGTTTAAGTAAAAACAAATCAGTTGAGTCCTTCCCCTTCGGATGAAATGGCCAGTCAGGCTATATGCTACAGAGAGAGTTTAAGAGGTCCAGATTGCCTTCGGGTACAACGAGAAAGTGAAAATGACCAGGTAAATTACACTTCAAGCTAGCTGTTAGCTACTAAGTTAGCTAGCCTCAACTGAGACTCCATGACTATTCATGTTATGATTATGACAATTATTATTATAATGGCAATGTCCATTACTGTATAAGTCATCAAAACAACAGTCATTGAGTCTAAGTTGAGGCTAACTTTTAGCTAGCTACATTACTATAGCTAACCATTTTGCTGCAAGGGCTATTTCTTGGTTTATGTTCACTGTCCTGTCAATTCATTCATTCAATTCATGTCCTGTCGATTCATTACTTAACAGTCATTAGAATTATTATTACTTCTTGGCTTTGAATATGTTATTGTTGAGATCAACTGACTTTAGCTAGCTAGTTAACGTTAGCCAACTAACCTGCCACAGACAGTGTAGTGACTGGCTGGATCCCACAGCTTTCCGTCTTTACCCTGTCATTTGATGGCTGTGAGCCACAGATTTCGTCTTTCCCCATTCTTCACTCTATCTGGGAGCAAAGAAAATTGCAATGCTATTTTTTTTATTGTTTGCTGTGCAGTGAACAACGCAACAACTTTTCGGCATTATGAACTCCTAGCGTCTCTCCCGGGTCGAGTTAAAAACTTTCACCTAAAAGGGGGCGTGGCCGTTGTGACCGGCAGTGAGTGACGTTGCGTTGAAGTCATGTACAGACCCTTTGATTGTTGGTAAACAGTATGACTTTTTTTGGTGGGCTGGGCTTAGCTGAGGGCAAAACAGTTCTCCTCAGACATTAGCTAGCGTTAGCTAGCAAGTTCTGTTGACTTGTTTTAGACAGTGGAGGAAGATGATGCAAGTGGTGCATTTAGAAATACTCATTCCAGGTGCTGGAGCACACTCTGGCACAAGCTGGACAGTTCGTAAATTCAGAGCGCTGTTAGAATGTACAGTTCGTACAGTGGCAAGTGCAACCTGGGGACTCTGCCAGTGGTGACAAAACAGCAGAGCACTGAGTGGAGTCAATGTGTGATTAACCTAATTGTTCCTTAATTTCTATAGAACTAGAATACTCTAATTCTTTACCACCAGGGCTTTCATTGAGTGTAGAGCGTCAGACTAAATTTACGAATGCACCATGTCAGGTCACTCACTCTCCACGACCATGAGCATTACTTGGATAAGTACACAGTGAGTAAACACTGACCAACAGGACCAGATTGGCCGACCCATCCACCAGTGAATGGATGATTTGACAGGACCGCTGAAGGTGGCTGTGGTTGATTACTATGCCAATCTTATAAAGGAGGACCACACTTACACATTTTTTTCTCAGTTTGTTTTGCAATCAAAGCTAATGTTAGCTAATGCGCTAAAAAGTCAGCGTTACGGAGAAATCCAATATTCCTCATAATACCTCCCCAATTTCTGATGAGGTGGACATGATAACCCTTAATACATATAACGTTATTCATCCCTACAACAGTAAATACTTTTTCCTTAACCTGATATCAAGTGTGTGCTGCACATGCGAGCATTTTGATGATCGCCTCCATCCAGCCCTTTCAACTCCTTCTATTCTAGCACCCCATGACACAACAAGACAACGTTTTAAGACTCCTGTGTAGCCTACAGCCCTGTGGTGGCAAGTCGTGTTTTGCCTCCAGCTAACAAACTGACGTCACAGTGACGTCGACCCTAGAAGGGTCTATACTTCAGGGGCTCTGTTGCTGGCAAATCAAAACCAAGACTTTCCCCTCTAGAAGAGTTTTCTTAGCAGAGTGCAGAGCATGTGAGCGGAGCGGAGCTGGAGCGGGGAGCGGAAGGATTTTGTGTTGAGCGAGGAGCGGCTATTTTTTTAAAAGGTGGAGCGGAGCTTTATCTCTCGCTCCAATTTTGCTCCGGTCGCTCATGCCCCACCCAGAATGCATCTTTGCACCTGCGCACACCCACACTATTTTCTTTCAAAACTATGGAGTTTACTGTGTACTTCAGAAAAGAAACTGAGAAGAGAAGCAGCGGTACCTTGGAGAACGGTCCCTAACTGCGGGGAGAGGCGAGAGGGCTTCCCCGGAGGTCAGCCGCTTAACCCAGTCCATCTCCTCTACACTTTGACTTATTTCCACCCTGCCGACAGTGGTACCGTGTAGAACGGTCCCTAACTGCGAGGAGAGGGGAGAGGGCTTCCCCGGAGAATATACCAAGCTCATGTTTTATTTGTGAATAGAAGATTACAGGTTAGGGTAGTACAACGTAGTTTTTTTGAGCGCAGTGGTGAGCGAGTGGAGCGGGATTAAATTTATGATGGAGTGGAGTGGAGCGGAGCGAAGAATGCGCAGAACCAAGCAGAGCGGATGAGCGGCGCAAAGTGACAGGTCTGCGACCGAGGAACGGAAATTTCACCTGCTCCGCTCTGCTCACATGCTCTGGGTGCAGATCTCCAACGGCAGCCGCGTTCTGGCTCACAGTGTAATAGTCTGTCTGTCTGTCTATACTGTATATATATATACTGTATAAGGTAAATCGTTGTTGGATTATAAGGTTGATGGATTCTGAGATTGTATTTCAGCCAATTGCGTTCTGCCTCTCTCGTTCTCCACACAGACTGTTGTTTACCATAAGGCAACCAAAGCTCACTCAATTGTGAATGGTCAGTACTACTCGGACTTCAGATGGAAACCAGAATGCTAACAATACAGAATCTTGTCCCATTGCCTACAGACTGCATACATGCAGATGAATCTCAAAACCCAAGCTATTATTCTGAAAACAATAAGCCTCTAGGGGCAACAGCCACTACTTTAGGGGTTCTGGTGTAGCCAGCAGACATCTGGGCCAAAACTTCCTCTTCCATGCACCTGTCATTTTGGCTGACTCTGTAAAAAGATATTTGCATATGAATGCAGACCTTTTTTTTCATTTTTTAAAAGAAGCTAATATAAAGCTAAATTGTAATTGGACAACAGCCAGTTGGTTCTGAAACTGCATTTCAGCCATTGCGTTCCACCTCTTTTGCTCTCCACACAGACTGTTTAACTGCCGCTCTAACGTGTTTGGTCAATAGTACTTGGACTACAAACAAAAACCAAATGCTTCTGACACCAAAATCTGGTCCTATTGCCTACAAATTCTGCATACATGTGCAGATATCTGCATATAGAGCTCATGTACCCTGTGGCTGCTACAGCACCCCGTACTACCCTGGAGAACAAGTACCCTTGAATGGGAATCACCGCTCTGTGCTAGCCATGGTGTGACCAGAAAGGAAAGCCAACTATGATATTTTAATCAAGACAAAGTAATGTCAGCTAAGAGACAATAATATTATATAGATTAACTTCCTGTCTCCTCGGAGCAGTTCAAAAAGTGAACAGTACTGTAGGTTCACCTTCTCTCCCACTGTCTTCATTCTCCTTGTTAGATGATTTGCTCTTGTTCACTGGTGTATGTGCCACAGAATGATAATAGAGTCCCATCATTGTAAGGAGATTGTGTCCTGAAATGGGAAGCAGCAGCAGCTGAGTCCTTTGGATCATCTCTCCACAGATTAAAAGCTTATTCAAATTATATTTCTCCCTCTCTTATAAACAAGACGAGCTTTGCATTCCCTGCAGAGAAGTGCTGGTAAGTAGCTTTGCAAACATTTGGGTCTAGAAGCGCACAAATTGAAGCTTGAATGAGCTACTTCTTGTTTGTGAAATGAATGCCCAAAGACGTAAATGGATTATAAGTCATTTAACAATATTGTGGAAAAACAAATGTGGTAATTGTTTTTGTAATCTGATATTGACTTAAGTAAATTGTTTCATCATTGTTAGAGAAAAGAAGAAAAAAACTCCTCCTGCATCTGTACTGCAACATAAAATGAATTTTGTAAACCACTGTTCCCTGAGCATCACCAAACACGGTTAAAAAATCAATGTGTTAAAGATGATTTTTGTAAAAATGACATTTGTCAGGCACAGTCATGCCTTTACGGAGCCCTGTTATCAAATGGATTTATCATTAAGTTAGAAAGGACACTGGACAGAGCAAAATCACAGCAAGAAGGCAGTAAATGGCAGAATTTCTTTGAACACTATTTGTAAGCTGCAGAGCACTCGCCTTGGTGTAAATATAAATCACGTGTCCTTCCAGTAGAAGAAGCTTAGATCTCCACAATAGCGATGGGCTCTGCTGTACCAGTGCTGCTCTCCTCCAGTTTTCGGCAGCTTGGCAGTCCCAACTCTTTGCATATTCATGTGAAACTATGCCTGACGATGAAACTGCAAGGCCTTGACACCTTGTTGCAAACACAGTTGATAGTGGTAAGACGCTGGCCCTCAGTACGGGGATGCAGATATTTTTCTTGTCAGCTAGGTGTCTGCGTCTCACTGCAGTGTTTCCTCGAGTCACAAGCACTTAGGGGACGGGAAACTCCAGGCTTCGTTGTGCTTTAACGATGGTTGGTGATGAAAGTGAAGCAGCACATCACCTCAGCACATATAAGAGATAGAAATTGTTTTAATGAGGTGGAGTTATCCTCTCTCTTTGTCTTTAAAACAAACCCGTTGAATATTGATGCTGCAGAGAAATCACAACAATCTTTTGAGGACTTTTCTCAGTTTCACTGCCAAACTAAAGAAGAAGTTTTAGGCATGAGTTATTACTCCTGAGATAAGACTGTCCACAGATGCTAACTTTCAAAGTAACCCAAACTCTCTTTGCATCCTTGACTGCGTATAACATGTTGCAATCTGACAAATGTGATTCTCACAGGATGAATCCATTCAGCCAGATGATGGCTCACTCAAGCCCAAACTTCAAGGCTGTTGTATTTTGGCCTTTGGAAAGTCTGAGCACATTTAGTCTAATAATATGGTGCTAACTTTCCAGTAAGCATTCACATTACACAGTCAGGCCATATTCACATCCGTCTAAATGAATGATGTGCAATTACTGTCCCTGCTCCCCTCCTAACCCCGTGCTATGTGCATGCACAAGCGCTGCCACGGCACACTGCCTCGACAATTCAAGCTGCGATGTCATATCGCATTATGAAGAATGACCTTTGTCTTTGCTGTATCACAAGCCCGGAGTCTGTACTTAATCAAAGATGATTAGTTCAATTTACTAAGTCTGCTCGGTAATGGGTGCACAGAGGACCGTTGGCACTGGGGAGAGGTCAGGCTGGGTGGAATTCAACCCCTCTGTCATTTGAATGACGTGCATGGGTAAACACTCATGGTGGCTCAGCTGGTGAGGGTGCCCTTCATCTGCCGCATTCTTGGGTTATGCATTTTGCTTTGTTTTATCTTATTTTTTTATTTATTTTGTTGTTGTTTTTCTATGCTTTATTATATTTTTTTTCTGGTATGCTTATGGCTAATTCTTTTGGACAATCTGTTGTGTAGAATGGAGGCAACAGCACCAGTATGGTGACATCTGTACATCCAATCTGCCCAATTAAATACGTCCAATATGTCCTCTGTCCAGATCAAACAGCATTTTGAGCATATCTAGGTTCCGTATCATGACGCATTTCCAAGTGAAACAGGACAGGCAGGCAGGATGAAAAGTTGGTGGAAATATGATTCAATTGTTGAAAAGTGGGCGCCATAACAATGAGGCCCTGATGGTGTAATGGCAATGGAATATTAGTATCCATTGGGGAGAGAGAGACAAAGTCAATTGTATGCTCCATGTGATGTTAGTTGCTGTAAAATGCCTTACACATAATGTGGAGCTGTCCCATGTGAAAAATTTCTATCCAGATGTCCAGTAAACACGGTATTTTGTTGAAAAGAAGACAGACTGACGAATCATGCATAGACTGTAAGAAAATAACAGATGTAGCTACTGTGACGTCACCCCTTGGTTTGTGGACTCTCATTTTGAGTCTCACAATCAGCATTTCGGCCTTTCACTCTGCCTCTTCAAGGCGGGAATTTCACATCATTATTTCACCTCGCTGTTTCGTATAAAAAGAACAATCATAGAATGGGGGGGACAGAGTGGTCTCACCTGTAAGCTGGCATTGGAGGTAGTAACAGTGCATACAGTGTGGGATCATGGGAAGCACAGGTGTGCCTGTGCAACTCACTGTGGAAGATTTTGAAAGTAGCTGTTAGCAGTTAGCGGCAAACTCAAAGAGGAGGAACAGCAGCCGAAAATGTCCATAGATTGGGAAAACAATGAGGTCCTGGAGCTCCTTACCCACTGAGCAGAAGACGAGATCAGCCGCCAGATAACAGGGATGGTAAATGACTGTTATAACTATAGTAATGCCATTGCTATTGTTTAGAAAGCACTACTGACGCAAATGTTATATGCCCCCCATAGGACAACACTGTTGTGTTATATGTCACACCTGTCATGGCTCTTCTGATTCCACAATGCGTGCATGCTGTCTAAAATCCCACACTGGTTCGGCATGATGCTGCCATTGTTTGGTTCTGTGTAAAAATCTAAAGGTGGTGTGAAGAAGGGACTTTGTAGCAGCCCTACAGACCCTTTTACAGAACATTTAGTGAACAGTATGTTTTTGGTGGGTGAGATTTAGCTGGAGGCAAAACAATTCTCCACAGACATTAGCCAACACCAGTTTGCAAGTTCTTTTGGCTTGTTTTAGACAATGAAGGAAGATAATAGTAATGATTAGTTTTGTTATTATTATTTGTATTCAGTAAAAAAGAAAGAAAAAGAAAAAGTGAAAATAAAACAACAACAAAAATGCATGGATTTATGCTTCAGCAGATGTCAGAATAGTATTCCTGGTATTGTTTGTATATGCATGATACTGAAAACATACACTAAATATATTTAATATAACAAGCAGCAAGTCTTATGGAGAGCCATCCGCCAGTTGGTAATTAATCCAGACCGCACTCGACCAAATGCAGCAACTGAGTGAAAATATCAATCATGGAGTTGTTCATAAAGGTCCATCAAATAAGATCAATTTTATTTCATCTCACATAGCGTTGGCAAGGATGAGGGCTGATATTAAACAGGACTGTTGTGTGTGTGTGTGCACATGAAAGCAGTTTGTGCATCCTTTATTATTTTACATGCAGGGCCGTGTGCCTCTGTGCTGCTAATAATACACCCACGAATGACTTATCCTCATGAAACTGTCAATAGAAAAACCTACCTTATACTCCCCCTGTTTTTTCTCCGGTGTTGGACATGCGCTGAGCACATTAGCATTTCTGTTATGTTTTGTAACAGCATGTGCGCTCGTCTTTATTATTATTATTTATTTTTATTTTTTTTACCATTGGAGGCCTGTTTCAGTCAGCTCCTGATGTGCAGACTGTAAAATGGCCTTCATCTAATTTGTTAGCTGATAGAAAGTTATTAAACTCTAAGGTTGCGAGAGCCTTGCCCTGGGCATCTGCTCCCTCTACCAATTAAATGAAAGCTAATTAAAGCCATTTAAGCAAAATTAAACAATTCAACACAGGTTGCTCGCCACAGGTTATGAAAGTCTGTGTTAAGACACACTTATCGAATAGGGAGTGTACTATGACATCTACTTTGCAATGACTATAAGGAAGAAACATCAGACTGTTGAATATGTTTTTTTTATTTAAAATGAGTGACATAAATATAAATAAACATACAAACAGCTATGTCTTGCATTGAAGCATTAAAGTGTTTGCACATTAAACATTAAGATTCTGAATATTTTTTATAAAGTGTGGCTCTGTTTTTGGTACCATTTATATTTTTTCTGTAATTGCAATTTATATTCTCTATGTTTAGTAATTACTATTATAGTTATCTTACTGTACCTTTGTGGAAAGGTTGACATTGTTTCTTTTCCCACCAAAATTAGCATGTTTACACAGGAAATCCTGCCAACATAGCCAATAAAATCTTTTTCCCTTGACAGTTGCTCTGCAGTGGACAAGTATGCCTTTTCTTTTTACTGGTGTGTCACGTTCAATGTCACGGACCTGCTGAAAAAACAGGTAAGTAAACAGTAGAAAGCAGCATGGAGGCCAGTGAAAATGTTATGGTACATGTTTCTTTTTTATATTTTATCTATTCTTTCTCTCTTTCAAACTCAGAGCCGACTGATTTGGAACGATGCTTGAGTGCTACTTTGCTGCAGACGGATGCAATTTGTGTGATTGCATCACGCCGCAAAGGGAGCTAAAATTAGCACATCCAACCGGGTGTCGTATTTCCATCACATCATCGCCGAATGGAGCCAACTGCTCATTTGTCCAGGGAATTAATGTTGATTATAACTTTTCCCATACACAAGCCAGATGTCAGTGGGTGTTCATGGGTTTTTTGTCCAGTGGGAAAGGGGCTTTTGGCTAAAACAGCCGATTTGGGCTGTTATTCACTGTTGGTATTTACACAATGAAAAGTGATGCACTATAATTTGTATATTATCCACGTAATCGTGAGCTAGAAGGCTGTGATCATGTGACCTATACATTGCAGGCTGTCCTCCATCATATGACAGGAGCAAAGGAGGAATTCAGTTGACATAATATAAAGATCAACAAAGACTGTGTACGGAGGTGGCTGGGGTGGTGGATGGGCCAAACAAACACAGGGCTTTTACCCAGGAGACCACTGTTGGTGTCCCATGTATTACAGTTACATATGTATGGAATGTTATGTCGTCACACCATTATGTCACGTTACATTCACGACCATGCCCCATCATAATTCTTTTCCTACATCTAACCTATCATGGCGATAATTGACAAGATATCATCTGTGTGCATAACTTTTTACAAGATATCATACAAACGTGTTTGAGGATGAGGATACTCTGACAGGGATAAAGAATATAGTGACTTTGGTGTTGGTGGTGAAATATACTTGATTCCAGACCCAGTAAGTTCAGGTAACTATGATGGACTTGTTCACTTGGATCAGGGACACTTTCAGGCATTTCACTGAAAGTTATTTGGTGCCACCCAAGTTCAAATTGGCATTACTAACGTCTGTCCAAACAAATCAACCCGAAGGAGTGAATGCACCAGAGTTTGAGTAAACTACTGCAAACTTTCCCTGAGAAAAGAATCTGCAGTTTCTTTAGATCGTTCAAGTATCCTATATTGTTTATGGGAGGTTTGATATGACAAATAACTTAGTAGGTAGGTTATGGTACTAATTATGCACACACCAGTAGCGATTTGATTCCCTATAGAAACAGGCAGACTCCAGCACTGCTCTGTCAAGGATTCAATGATGCATGTCTGCTGTGTCAATGCCTGCTAAAAATACACACACTTGTGGCTCGCTGTGTTGCTTTAGATAACATGGATTTTCCAAATGACAGCTATTATATCTGTTATGTTGTAACCCCTCTAAATGCAGCATCTGGCTATAGGAAGACGATGAAATATGATGCATTAGAGTTGGATCTCTGTCTTTGCTTTGATACTTGGTATGAATCTTACAATATCGGACTGTAATCGGCTCCCACAGTTTCAAAGTGTATAGCACTGTGAAGAGCGGGTAAGATACTCGGGGCAGGGTTTACAAAAAAGTGGGAGAGCAAATGATACATGGCAGAAGGAGAAGAAAGAAAGGGGAAGATAGAGGAAGAGACAATCTGCTAGTTCCAGCACAGAGGATGCTATCCAGTCTGAGCGGTATGAGACTGCAAAATGCATTAATGCCTATTGAAAATATCCTCGCTGCCTGATGGAATCCCATAGGAGATATGAACAGTCTTACCTCAATATCAGCTTCTGATCTAATTTGACAAATGGATACCTATTATACAATTTCCTATGATAGGTGTGCTAGGCAGTAGAGTGCGGGGTGCTGCCACTTTGAATTTAGAAATAAAACATCCCACTCTAAATTCCTCCTCTCCTCTACCTGATCCCTGGGATCTGCCTGGATTTGTATGTTATCTTTAGGATGTATTCTGATTGAATTCACAGGAATGCTGGCTATGCTAAAAACACATTAACCACATCTTCTATATCTCTTCATCAAGCGGTGCCGCAGAGGCAGAGTGAAAGTTAGCGTTCAACGTGTGGTTCCCTCTTCTCCTTTCATCCCAGGGTTTGACCCTTTTCTGCACTCAATGCAATTAGAATTGTGCAAACACATAACTCATACAATGTAGACAGACATGACTCACATTAATCATTTGTACTGCTGTAACCCCACAGCCACCACCAAAACACACACACACCCACACGCTTTGTGCTCATATCCTCACACATATCTCCCTCCAAAATGTAATTATCAATTCACAGTGTGGAGTAGTGTCATGCTTGTGACAGGGTTTCTCTGTGGAGAGGGGGTTTTCTTTTTCTCTCTTTAGATGTGAATTTACCCGCAGATAATGAAGCTGCTGCTCTCAGGTTCTTAATTAGACTGACCCTCGCAGTGAATCTATGACATCACAGAAGTGTGAGACTCCACCACTTGCTGGTACACGTGGAGTGCCGAGAAGTGATTTCATTATCATACTAATTAACTTATTTCCTGAAACCTGGTGAAAACACTGTGGCAACGTTCTTTTTAATACACTGAGAAATGGTCTACTTTATTTCAGGTTACTGCTTAAGGACAACTTGATGTACCGTATGTAGCTAGTTAAGAATATTATGCTGAAGCATCACTATGTAATTTTTGTGTGAGCAGCAGCTTCTGAGGCCACATGAGCACCCTTAACTCAGTTAATTTATGCTGTGTTCAAACCAGACGCGCGTTAAGATTGCATGCTGAGTCAATGCGAATAATCCAAGAGACACAAAATTGTGCCGGACGATGTGAATGATGTGAAATTTGTGTGACACCTCTTCCTAATCAAACACAAATTCTTTGAACAACCGCTCACCTTGGCTCTGTTCTGGCGAAGCTTCGTATACCTCCAGCCTATATACAGAGCAACAGCAAGCCATTGCTCAGGCTCACTAAGGGCTCTATGGGGTCCCTGAATCTAGTTGTTGCTCCAAGTCTATTTGGACACTCTTTTGTGCTCCATCCTTCAGAGTACTCACTCGCATATGCTAGGAAGAGGTGTGACGATATTTTGTGGAAGCCCATCACGGTTGAGATCTAGTTGAGATTCTCCTGATGTTACCAAGGACCAGAATGGTGGGCAAAATTAGTGCCGCCATCTGTGGACAACTGGAAAAGGAGCAGGCTTGGAGATTAGTGAGCAAAGCCATAGGGCTATATGGTAAGTTCTGAAATGATATATTTGTGATTTGTGTAAGCTATTTTGTTGAGTTGCATCTTAAAATGCTCTGAGTAATTCAAGTTGTTTCTTTATTGGCAAAGGTGAAAAATGAGTGAGTGAAGCAGTAATTCCCTGCCGTGATAGTATGAAATATAATAGGCTGTTGTCGTCTTGGTTCATGATGGTTCAGAGCATGGAGACTGTGTTCATTGGTTTTTATCACTTGATTCTAGCTATCAGTTGCACTTAACTGCAAACCAAGTTAGTTGTTAGCTGTGATCTGAAGTTGGTTAGCAAGCACAACCATTATCACAGCTATGAAGGGAGAATACTTGCCACTCGCTACATACTTAAAAAAAAAAACACTCCAGTGGCAGTATTTGCACAAGTAACATGTTATGAAGATTTGCGTTCGGTGACCTTCATCAGTTAGTATAAGTAAAGCGGTGAAAATATTCCAAATGTAAGTGATATTTAGGGACCGTACACATGCTGTATCTTTGACCGCCTGGAAAACATGAGGTTGGGTGCTGGGTGCTACTTTTGTGCCTTTTTTGAGCCAGCTTTCAAGAGTGCAGCGAGAGGGTGCATCTAAGGTTGCTAAGCAACCTTAACAAGCATTGTATAGCCTATTTACCTGAAGAGTGCAGAGCTGATCTTCTTTCAGGTGCTCTTTACAAGTGTGCGGGCATAACGTCCATGGGTTAGATGTAAAGCTGTGGTAGCCCTGCACCAAAATGATCAACTTCTTCTCCATATTTATCACAGTATGATATTTACAGAAGAAGGGAAAGATATCTCTCAACTGTGATGGGTTCTTCCTTGTCACATGACATGTAGTGCGCACCACTGTTCCAAAAGCTGAAATTGGTTTATATCGCGCAGCTGTCACCAACCGGAAAATAGGTGATCAGGAACACGTGTGCGCCTTGATGACATTGCTCTGACATTTGAGCACGCCTGCCGTGCGCCCTCATTGAAAACAATGAATTTGAGCATGCAAAAAAACGCGGCATGTGTATGACCCCTTATTCATTTTTTTTTAAAACTAAAATACATTTTGCTGTGACCCCCGTTTACAGCATCACATCATGTTGCTTCCATGCTGGTAGATTTAGTTAATCAAAATGCGTCATATTAGACCATCGTGTTTAACGATATATCTTTAAATGTTACAGTTACGGCTGATAATGAAAACAGAAATGACCAAGTTTGTTGATTTCACATATCTCAAATCAATTGCCAGTTTTCTACTAGGGAGAGATTTTTGTTAGCACAACGTCATGGTGATTTGGGATATAATGAATCTCTTTATATCACACGGGACTTCTTAGATGCAAAAGTTCCTCTCATATTGACAAATCCACACAGAATTCTGACTTGATTGTGTACCTCCAAAATAGTTCCCATCTTTTTGAGCTGCACGGCCTGCAGTTTTACAGTTCTGGAACTAGCTCTACATTTTAAGAAATCTTAAAAGCACACAGTGAAATTGAGTACAAGGCTTTACTTGTCTCTCCAACTACAGAGACATTTTAGTATTTCATATCATTTCTTAAAGGGCATTATTTTCTGTCAATCATTGTTCTTCTATGTAATATTCAGCCGTCTTTGCAGTTTGGGGGTTTTGTTCTTGCCATCAAGGCTCATGACTAAAGAATCAAAGAATCTTGTTTTAACATGAAACATTTTTGTCATAATGAGCAACCATTCTTGTTTGAAAACATTTGCCTTTCTGTTACAACAGGAAAAAACTCTCCTAACAAGATCCAGTGTGAATTATCCAATCTCTGTGTGGAAACTTTATTGCAAGAGATGGGTTTTTTTTTGTTTTTTTTTAACATAAAAACTTCTCTGATGCAGCTTTACCAATCACATAAAGGCAAAGGATCAAGATCTTTGACAGTTCGCGATGCTTGCCGTAAAGATTTCCCACAGGTTTTATTAAAACCAGACAGATGCTCATTCATTAACCTACAAATCACTACTGGGCTAGCTTGGAGACACATTTCACTCAGACCCAAGTTTGGTTCAGAGCATTTGTGATAGTAGCCGATCAAAATTGAGCTCAGTCTCAGATCGAAATCTAACAAGAAAGGCAAACAAGAGGTCCAGCAGAGTACAAAGCTGCAAGTCATAGAATTCAATTCTAGAGACACGGAACTGAATGATGACGAGACCAGGCTCACCTCCTGGATGGCCGAGAGGACTTGCTGGATGATTTCCTGGTCAAGCTCCAAGAACAGCGGGAGAACGTCACAGAGAACGTCACGGAGAACGAACGTGGCTCACGAACGTGGCTCACGAACGTGGCTCAGGCCAAACAAGGCCACTCTGAAACCAACGAAATGGAATTTCTGAAATTGCAGCTGGGAAACATCTGCACAATGCTGAGGCAAACTCAAAAAGATCTTGAGGTGCAGACTTCTGTCAATAAGGACCTGCACACTGAGTTGGAGCAGGTGAAGGGAGCAAACAATGCCCTGCAAAAAGAATTAGAGGCACAGCAGTTGGAGCTTAGTGCCAAAAGACAGCTGGAAACCAAGATGGCTCAAGATTGGAAAGAACGCCAGGGGCTTACCATCTCTAACCACAATCTGCATGCCACATTCAAGCAGATGAAAGAGGCCCTTGGCAAAGAACTGGAAGCAAAGAAGTTGGAGCCCCACTGTAACATACAGGTGTTTGCAGCTGCCAGAAGGCCAACTCCAAGTTGAGAGGGCTCAAACTCAAAAAAATCTTGAGCAGCAGACCTCCATCATTGAGGACCTGCACACAAATTGGATCAGATGAGGGGCGAGAAAGAAACAGAAATGGAGTTGAGATGACGAGGAACCAGATGAAGAAAGATCTCCGAAAACAGACGGAGGCTAAGAAGACCCTGGAGACATCTCAGACCTCCCATCACTTTCAGCTTGAGGATCAGAGAGCAGAGACCAGACAGACGGCAGCAGCCTTCAAAAAGGCAGAAGAGCAGCTGGAAACGTAGCACCTCCACTTCAAGCAGGAGAAGGAGAAATCTAGAGCTTCCCATCTAGCGAAAATGAGCCAATAATAAGCTCATGGCCTCTCCAAAAACAGCTGAGAAGAAAATTGCCCAGCTGGAGATGACCGCAAACACCAAGAACCTCGTGGCTGGTCTGAAGGCCGAGAGCACCATGAGATTGGAGCTCAAGATCAAAGAAAACCAGAGAGAGAAGTGATACCATCTCTACTGATGCCTGGCTCCAGGATATAACCACACCCAACAAAAAAAAGAAAAGAAAAATTGCAAACACACACACACACACACACGAGACTGTGTGAGACTTGACTCCGTGACTAGCAGAGATTTCCTCTACTCATATGAAAGGGACATGTAAGCAATCATTTCCAAATGATATGCATCGACTGAGGCATGACCTTAGATGATGCAAACCTAATTTCGTACAAATCTTTGTAGCTGTTTAGAGATATAAACTTTATGCATTTGTAGCACCCCCTAGTGGTCACTTTGAATAAGACTTTCAGGGTATGATTCAGATACTTAGGTGGACATTTCCTACAAGTTTTATGATGACTGGCTCAATGGTTAAGGAATACGGTCTATTTATGTGCTGAGCCACGCCCCCTCTATAGTTCATTGATCAATATCATAAAAATGCACTTGCAGATGTCAACAAGCTTTCGATAACTTTTGATAAACTTTGTCAACTGATGATCCACAGGAAGTTTGGTATTAATGGGACCTATGGTCTAGGAGGAGATGTCAAAAAATGTGTTTTTCAAAAAATTCAAAATGGCAGAAAATTTTGCTGTGGTCCCTTCGTGGTTCTTGAAGCATTATTGTAAAGCACACTGAGCTGGACTTGTGTGTCAAGTTTCAACTCAATCCACCTCACTGCTTAAGGGACGTGGCCTCAAATTGAAAATTTGAGCCTAAATTATAGCCTCCCCATCATTATATTTCTGCGAAACATTTCTGAAAGAAAAAAAAAAAAAAAAAAAAAAAAAATATATATATATATATATATATATATATATATACATACATACAGTACAGGCCAAAAGTTTGGACACACCTTCTCATTCAATGCGTTTTCTTTATTTTCATGACTATTTACATTGTAGATTCTCACTGAAGGCATCAAAACTATGAATGAACACATGTGGAGTTATGTACTTAACAAAAAAAGGTGCAATAACTGAAAACATGTTTTATATTCTAGTTTCTTCAAAATAACCACCCTTTGCTCTGATTACTGCTTTGCACACTCTTGGCATTCTCTCCATGAGCTTCAAGAGGTAGTCACCTGAAATGGTTTTCCAACAGTCTTGAAGGAGTTCCCACAGGTGTTTAGCACTTGTTGGCCCCTTTGCCTTCACTCTGCGGTCCAGCTCACCCCAAACCATCTCGATTGGGTTCAGGTCCGGTGACTGTGGAGGCCAGGTCATCTGCCGCAGCACTCCATCACTCTCCTTCTTGGTCAAATAGCCCTTACACAGCCTGGAGGTGTGTTTGGGGTCATTGTCCTGTTGAAAAATAAATGATCGTCCAACTAAACGCAAACCGGATGGGATGGCATGTCGCTGCAGGATGCTGTGGTAGCCATGCTGGTTCAGTGTGCCTTCAATTTTGAATAAATCCCCAACAGTGTCACCAGCAAAACACCCCCACACCATCACACCTCCTCCTCCATGCTTCACAGTGGGAACCAGGCATGTGGAATCCATCCGTTCACCTTTTCTGCGTCTCACAAAGACACGGCGGTTGGAACCAAAGATCTCAAATTTGGACTCATCAGACCAAAGCACAGATTTCCACTGGTCTAATGTCCATTCCTTGTGTTTCTTGGCCCAAACAAATCTCTTCTGCTTGTTGCCTCTCCTTAGCAGTGGTTTCCTAGCAGCTATTTGACCATGAAGGCCTGATTCGCGCAGTCTCCTCTTAACAGTTGTTCTAGAGATGGGTCTGCTGCTAGAACTCTGTGTGGCATTCATCTGGTCTCTGATCTGAGCTGCTGTTAACTTGCGATTTCTGAGGCTGGTGACTCGGATGAACTTATCCTCAGAAGCAGAGGTGACTCTTGGTCTTCCTTTCCTGGGTCGGTCCTCATGTGTGCCAGTTTCGTTGTAGCGCTTGATGGTTTTTGCGACTCCACTTGGGGACACATTTAAAGTTTTTGCAATTTTCCGGACTGACTGACCTTCATTTCTTAAAGTAATGATGGCCACTCGTTTTTCTTTAGTTAGCTGATTGGTTCTTGCCATAATATGAATTTTAACAGTTGTCCAATAGGGCTGTCGGCTGTGTATTAACCTGACTTCTGCACAACACAACTGATGGTCCCAACCCCATTGATAAAGCAAGAAATTCCACTAATTAACCCTGATAAGGCACACCTGTGAAGTGGAAACCATTTCAGGTGACTACCTCTTGAAGCTCATTGAGAGAATGCCAAGAGTGTGCAAAGCAGTAATCAGAGCAAAGGGTGGCTATTTTGAAGAAACTAGAATATAAAACATGTTTTCAGTTATTTCACCTTTTTTTGTTAAGTACATAACTCCACATGTGTTCATTCATAGTTTTGATGCCTTCAGTGAGAATCTACAATGTAAATAGTCATGAAAATAAAGGCAACACATTGAATGAGAAGGTGTGTCCAAACTTTTGGCCTGTACTGTACATATTACTAATAATAAAAATAAAACAGCACAAAAACAACAGGGTTTTAGCCTTTCAGGCTTGAACCCCTAATGATGAGCCTGTTGGCCTAAGCGCCAATAACACAGGTCGTTTCAAAGCTTTGGGTCCCTGATGGCGAAAATCTTAAACCAAGATTCTGGAAAATCCAGAGGAGTTCTGGCTGCAGATCTGAGGCTGGCACCGGCTCACAGAAGGTTAAAAAGTTTGCAATAAAGCTTTGGGCCGGACCCAAGTGAAGACTTATATTTGAGGTGTTTGTTCTGTCTGTACTACTTGAGTTCACAGCTGCTGCATGAGACAAAATACAGTAGCTTAGACATTAG
Organism: Epinephelus lanceolatus; assembly: GCF_041903045.1. Classification (NCBI taxonomy): domain Eukaryota; kingdom Metazoa; phylum Chordata; class Actinopteri; order Perciformes; family Serranidae; genus Epinephelus; species Epinephelus lanceolatus. The sequence continues at coordinate 25,236,361 of NC_135756.1, forward strand.
GAGATATAAGCATGAATGACTTCCTCCAGATCACTAAACGGTAAAAATGACCATGCAGCTCTCTGATAGTGTCGAATTCTGCTTCTTTCAGAGGAACTAATCAGAATAGTCCGCACTTAAACTGATAAATGTCTTGCACGTCCCAAAACTGATTCGCGGCCCTCTCATTCATCAGCGCGATAAGGGATTAGATTGGAGAATGGCATGGGTTTGGTTGATGGATTCACACTATTCATAACCATTCAGAGGGTAGCTTCTCTCTTACAGCTAACGCTACATTTTGCAGAGTGTTTCCTTGCCAGAAGCTCTGACTAATGCAGGAGTTGTCAGAAAGATTATCATTGCTTTAATGTAAGGAGGTGAACCAACACTAAATCTTGATAACAGTGGCAGGCAAATAAAACTTCAGTTTCTGCCCTTCCTTTGCTGTGATGGTGATGTTTCACTGCGTACAGTGCAGAGAGATGGTGTCTGGGTTTTTACATTCAAAAGTGCTTCAATCCTCTGGTCGCTTTGAACTTCACGTCGGATCAGTGGAGGTAAAGTGGGCTGTTTATTTGCTCTGTACTTATGGTCTTTTAATTTTTAATCTGAATTTCAATCAGCTTTCTTTTCTCATCTGTACTGCGCAAATTGCCAATGCTAATGAGCAACAGAGGAGAATTATTCAGTTAGAGTCCAAGCCAAGATAAATGGTGTTTAATTTCTCAGATAAATTAAGTGTAAGCATCCGCTGCTTCATCTGGTCTGAGTAAATGACATTTGAGCCGTGGAAGGTGAATTGTCAGCTGAACAAAGACTCGGTTAAAAGGACTTCACTCTCAACTCTCTCATACAGAAGCAGATCTAGAGAAATATTCATGGGGTGGCAAGACAGTGGCATAAAGACTTTAAGGGGTGGCAGAAGTATACATATGTAGATTCAATCATAAACAATCACATATTTCAATATTTGCTTGGAAAAGGCCTCAAATGGAGATATTTATCTCAAAAACTTTGCATTATTGTGTCCCTTACACAATCAGATATGATTTACTATTAGCTACCAAACAAAATCTATCTATCTTTAATAGGCTTCAACAATCAACCCGCCAGTGTCCATCTGCTGTCATTCTGTATTTCCATTGTTGAAGGTTCTCAACTCTACACACACATTTAGCAGGAAAACAATTTGTTATTGTGTTCTGCTGCAACCGGGAGTACAAGGCTGCGCAGAAAAACTGCCCAGATCAGAGGACAATGGAGATGCTGCCCTTGGATGTCTAGTGACAGCTTGGTGAACTCAGCCCGTGTCCTCTCGAGTTTCCATCATTGAACATTCGCTCTTGAAAATTTCCGACAAGCCACAACTTTTCATATATACAATTTTGAACTACACTGTCCAAAAATGGGATTGCAAGGCATTTTTTAGGGGTGGCAGATACCCGAACTGTGCCACCCCAGTAGATCCGCCCTTGTTCTCAGTGTTTTTTGGGGACTGCCCATTATTCCAACAGCTCGTAATGATGAAGTGCTCATGTGCCAAAAAATGTCCCATCGAACTGAGAGCCTATTTGTCCGACAGCCTGGTATCCCAAAAACAAACGCGCATTGCTCCAAAGGGCCGTTTCTCCAACACCACTCTCCCAAACAGAAGCATATGGCTAAATCTATTCAAATTCACATCAGCAGACCCTGCCCTCTGATTGGCTAGTATGTGTTGCCTTCATTGGTTGGGTTGGTTAGGTTCAGGCATGCGTGGTGGGATTTGTAGGGTTAGGGTAAGAATATCAGGTAAGCCAATCAGAAGCAGAGTAGGGTCATGCCTTTGTCTGTTTGGGAGAGAGCTGCAGCAATGTGTTTGTTTTCAGGATATCGGGCTACTGGACAAATGGCCTTTTGGTCCAATGCAACATTTTTCTAAGCTATCAGAACAATGGCATGGCACTGTTTTTTTCAGCTGCAGTAAGTTATCAGCTAAAAAGGTCTAAAACCGCCTTGGTACAGTCAGTGGTGTAGCACAGAATTGTGGGCCCTAGGCACAGACAGTCTCTGTGGGTCCCCCCAAATGATCCACATCTCTCTCATGCGCCTTTTGAAATTTTCTTTTACAAAGTTAATTTGCTTTCTTCCCCCTTCTTTTCTTTTTTTAGAACCCCAATTTCCCTTTTTGGAGAAAGGCGTATGTAAGGTGTATGTTGGTGCTCCAATAGCATAACACTCCGCACTAGCTTTGTTTAGAGATGAATCTTATTGCAGGGCCGGACTAAACCATTTTGCACCATTAAGGAGTGAGAAGGTTCCTGAAGACCTTCCACTAATTTTAATACAAAGTTCAGTTTTTTTTTTCTTCAGAAAAACAAACAAACAAACAAACAAACAAACAAAAACCCAGCAAACTCTACAGAACTAGGCTTCGAGGCTTTTCAAAGGCCCCCCTCCTATTTGGGGCCCTGGGTAACCAGTCCCACTTTCCCCCCATGATGATGCCCCTATGTACACTACCTGCTCAGCACCAAACAGCAGACAGACATAGTTAGCAGCTAGCTGGGGAACATAGTAGAGCATTTAGCAACTTGAGAGCCACATATTTTCCTTAAGAATTGCTGGAGACCAAAAACAGAGCTAGAAGGAGTGAATATTGGAATTACATTCATCAGGTGGTCAGAAACTCAACTCTAAATGAATGACTTTGGTTGCCTTAATGTAGCTAAACATTATCCAAAAAGGTGGCAGATCAAATCTGTAATTCTATAATGGTTTTATAAGGTACTGATAAACGTAAGACTTTCTTCCAATGTGCCACAACAGAAAACACTAATCTGTGATTTACTAAGGTAAGCTCAACCAGTCAATTTTGTCTTTTAGTTTGCAAAACTTGCTGCAAAAACTTTTTACCTTTCCATCTGGCTTGTAGAGAAAGAATCAGAATTAATGGATAGAGTAATTGGTCCGCTGGCTGGTGTCAAAAAGCCTGCAGGGACAGAAGTGGTTGGTTCGGTGTCTAAATGAAATGTACGGTCCCTGTTTCCCTTCATTGCTCGCACAGTGAAGAGATGACAGTTGGCAGCCAGCAGAGCAGGACGCAACGAGACTCATTTCTCACTTCAAACTAGGTTAATGAGTAAATTAGCTTTCGATATAGATGTTAGCACTTCAACGGGATGTTATGATGATTGGCTGTTTGGCATTTTCGACAGTTCTTTCCAGAAGGAGCTGCTGTGTGGCTCAGACTTGCATGAATGGCGCTGCAGTCCCTCTGCGATCGCGCTCTGATACACACTGATAATAGGCAGCATCTTTCAGATAATACCTCTGATACTGGCTAACGCAACATCTGCACAACCAGCCAAAAGATAATATGGCCACTAGCTTGTGTTTCTGTATGTGATGATGTGTGTTCTGACCTCACATCTGTTCCTGCAGATCACTCATCACTCCTCTTTCACATCAACACACTCCAGCTCAAACAAGTTTTAACCAAAAGTCTCAGACTCTTTAAGTATTCTCAAATATTTCACTGAGGAGTTTGGTAGTTTAAAAGTATAACCCCCACTGAAAACTCAGCTTAATCTACCCTTGGGTGCCTCCTTCTGTGGCAATGTCATTGCCAAGGTTTTAAATATTTATCAGAGGTATCGGTTAATTAAAACAGAGGGGGGCTGCAGATATCCTGCACTCTAATCCATTTTAACGAACATCTGCCAGCATCGCATATGAAAACGTGCCATTAAATTTAGCTGCAAAAGTATGGCGCTTTATAATCTCCTCCCAACCAAAACAGTGAAGCCTTCTGATTTATTGAATTCATTATGATAAACATATGCGTTAAAGAAAATCTACTGAATAATCTTCACCCAGGGGTGTCGAATCATTTTGTACTAATCAACTAACCAAGTGTGTTCATACTGCGGAGTGTTTTCTATAAAACATCATCATGTACAGCATGCTGTTTGGAAAAGTTGTGTTGCTCTTAAAGTGCAATCACAGTTTCTGAATGAAAGCAGAAGAACAATAAAAGAGCACAGAATCCTCTTACAATCCCCATAAATACTAATTTGTTCATATTCTACAATAAACCCAGTGTTTTTCTTTTCTTTTCAGTTCAGTTGATAATCTAGTTTAAAGCCAAGCAACTGTAAGATTTACTAGCCTAACCTTTCTCCACATAATTCATGAAAAGAAGCAATTATATGTTGGAACAATACATGAAAGAGAGCCATCACCACATTGCAAGACTCCCTTCTCTCTCAATAATGGAGGAGATAATCCTATCAAAAGTGAAATGCACTAACATTTCTGAGGTCAAGCCCTCAGACTGGCAACAAGCGAAAGGCCTTTTTCTCTGCTGCATTCACAAGAGACAGCAGACATGTTGAGACAAGCACCAGCTGTGTATTTTTATTAATTCAGAAAATTTTGAGCAGGTGCAGTTGCTATTGCATGGGGCTGTCGAGTTTTGGAAGTTCCTCAGATCTTCTAAGACTTCAGGTTCATTCTTTTTAATCTCTATATTTAGGGATATCTGCATATGTATGCAGGGTGTGTAAGAAATGGGAGACGGTGTTGGTATCAGAAGCTTTCTGGTTTCAGTTTGTTGTCAGTCTTTGAGTTGTGGGTAAACAGTCTGTGTGGAGAGGTGGAACGCATTGGCAGAAATTCAATCTCAAAGCAGCTATCATCTGACAATGACTGTGTCTGCAGATATCTGTTTATAGAGACTAGCTGCAATGACCAGCGCACATGGATGGCTTACTGCACAGGCCTACCAGGCACAGACACTGGTACAGGCCCCCAAAGTGTCAAGTGGCCCCCCTGGCTTTCGCTGGTAAAACATCACTCACATTGATAGGTAAGGACCAGGAAGAAACTCATAATGACCATATAGAGACACAAAGCACAGAAACAGGTTGCTGGGCATTGTTAAGGTCTGCAGCAAAATCGCAGGTACAACCTTATACAATTTGACTGATGTGTACATGATCAGAACCCTGAAGAGGGCCCAGTCAGTCCTGGCTGATCCCAGTTGGCCCTTATTCAGTGAGTGCAGGTTGCTTTCATCTGGCTGCACATATAAAATCTCAGTTTGCAGGACAAATAGGCAAAAAACTTACTTTGGCTTCTTAAATAATCTCGCAGACCAGCTGTGTGATCTTCTCCATGATAATAATATATTTGAGGAATTTCTGTCAGGATTTAGAGTGTATCATAGCACTGAGACAGCACTAGTTAAAATTACAAATGATCTTCTGATTGCTTCAGTCAAAGGACTTGTCTTTGTACTTGTTTTATTAGATCTTAGTACAGCCTTTGACACTATTGACCATCAAATTCTGCTACAGAGACTGGAACACTTAATTGGCCTAAAAGGTTCTGCGCTAAGCTGGCTTAAATCTTATTTATCTGATCGTTTTCAGTTTGTTCACGTTCATAATGAATCATCCTTACATACTAAAGTTTGTTTTGGAGTTCCGCAAGGTTCTGTGCTCGGACCAATCCTATTTAATCTATATATGCTTCCTTTAGGTAACATCATTAGAAATCACTCTGTAAATTTCCATTGCTATGCGGATGATACACAGTTGTATTTATCGATGAAGCCAGAAGAAAGTAATCAATTAACTAAACTCCATAACTGCCTTAAAGACATAAAAACCAGGATGAGCACCAATTTCCTGATGTTAAATTCAGACAAAACTGAAGTTATTGTTCTTGGCCCCAAACAACTCAGAGACTCTTCATCTGATGATATAGTTTCTCTAGATGGCATTGCTCTGGCCTCTAGCACTACCGTAAGAAACCTCAGAGTAATATTTGATCAAGATTTGTCTTTAAATTCTCATTTAAAACAAACCTCATGGACTGCATTTTTTCATCTGCGTAATATTGCGAAAATTAGGCCTATCCTGACCCAAAAAGATGCAGAGATATTGGTCCACGCTTTTGTTACCTCAAGGCTGGATTACTGTAACTCTCTATTATCAGGTAGCTCTAGTAAGTCCTTAAAAACTCTCCAGCTAATTCAGAACACAGCAGCACGTGTACTAACAGGAACTAAGAAACAAGATCATATTTCTCCTGTTTTAGCTTCTCTGCACTGGCTCCCTGTGAAATCCAGAACTGAATTTAAAATCCTACTGTTAACTAATAAACTCACAGAGACACAAAATCACTACAAAGAGATGAAAAAAAAGACACAACACACGCATAATGACAACAGTCACAAAATGTCTACAAAGAGACAATAAACCAAAAAAAGATACTATTTAACTCATAGAGACACAAAACAACTATAACAGGCAAAACAACCACAAACACACACAAAGTTACTGCACAGAGACAAAAAACCCACAAACAAGACTCAAATCCTCAAGGAGATACAAAGTGACTACAAAGAGACACTAAACAACCAAAAAAGACACAAAATCTGCTCAAAGAGACGCAAAGTGACTACAAAGAGACACCAAACAGCCAGTAAGACACAAAATTTACCCAAAGAGACACAAATTGATTACAAAGAGACACTAAACGCCAAAAAAAACAGACACAAAATTACCACAAAGAGACATAATAGCCCCTTTTACACTGCCAGATTTTTGGCGAATGTTGGGCTGTTTTGCCGGCAAGCTGCGAGCGTTTAGACATACAGAGCCGGATTGGTGAGTTGATCCGAGGTGCCCAATTTTCCGCCGCGTAGGGGTAAACATATTGGTGGAACCTTTTTAGTTTAAAAAGAACGAGGCGCCCTTCCGCCACAGGAGGGGCTGTTGATGACTTGTGGGAGGAGCTGTTGATGACGCTGCACGTGCGACCCACTGGCTGTGGACTAACAGGAAAAAGCTGATAGCAGGAATTAGCGAGCAGCTAGTAGCAAGAGGGAAACACAAACCTGACAGACACTGTAAAGATGAGCAACTGGGGAGACAAGGAATTGCGCACCCTCCTTGCCCTCGTAAACAAAGAGGCCATTAACCGTCAGATGACGGGGACGGTGAAGGATGGGCTGACTTATGAGAGAATCGCAGAAGGACTGACCAGCCGCGGCTTTCCTCGGAGTACGTCACTGGTTACATCACACGCTGAGCTACACGTTTTATTTCTTGCTCACGCACCCCATTGCCCCGAAAAAGGCGCATTCTGTATGAGCAAAAGTAGGCAGGAGCCATTTCGCTGCACTCCCCGATTTTGTTTTTATACTGCCAATGCTGAACGAAGACTGATTGGGCTTTCCTGCAAATTTGCACAATTCCTGTTTAAAAAGGGCTAATATTACTACCAAGAGACACTATACGACCAAAAAAGACACAAAATTTCCTCAAAGAGACACAAAAAGATGCATAACAACGAAAAAGAGACGCAAACAACAACACAAAACGAGGCAAAACCAGCGCAGAGTCTGTGTTTTGCTCCTACCTAGAAGATGTGGTGGGGCCTTTTGCATATCTATGCCCAGGGGTCTACTGTCTCATAATGCCCACATGCTGGTGCACAAAAGCCGAGGTCTTGGCCCGTATATCAGCTGGCAATTGGCCTTTGCCCTCAGAGGCGTATCATTGTCAGACCGATAGTTGATGGTTTCCAAGATTTTATTCTTTTGGGAAACACAACCAAACACAACAGGTGAGTCTCAGCACAGTACTCAGCCCAAACCTTTAAACTCACGATCCATTTTCTGTATTGCATCAACACTGTAATTCTGAAACAATAAAATATCAACTAAGCGTGCAATACGCGAGTGCTGTGTGTTTTTCACCTAATTTATGAGGCTGCAGGATGTGCTGCCCCAGCTGACGATAAGAGAAGCAAGGTTTAACAAACGAGAGGGAGGGAGGGAGATAGGAAGACAGAAAAAATCCTAACTTTGATTTACAACTGGAATGGAGGGCAAAATGAATGTGAGGCTGTGAAGCTGAGACCTCCCATCTGCTGTGCTGTTGGACAGAGGCAGAGCAGCCATCTGTGCCTGAATCTGTTTTAACATTTACATTTAGCTGTGAAAAATAAGCAATCTAGATAACAGGCCCAAGATTATACAATCTGCTATCAGAGACACACTATATCTTAATATACAACACAGTACATACAGTACACCATACATATCTGTGTGTGGGAATTTCTGCCAGTGGAAAGAGGTAATCTCATTATTCATTTGCAATGCTCAACTTGTTCTAATAACTCTCTGAGACATTATTTCACGATAAATGTAGTGCAGGCTATTTCATGATCTCGGTCACAACCATGATCCCAGTCCATTTATTTCAAATATTAGCGTTATTAGCACACCTGAATCTTTCAATTGCAAGAACTAATGCTGTTTGAGATTTGAAATAATCATTTCCCGAGAATCAAATGTCAGGACTATACTTTAAAAATCAAATCACATCTCTCCTGCCTCCTCTGCTAGACCTTGGGTCTATGACAAATGTCTCGTATTTGAACATCTGCCAGACATCACTCTCAGATTCTGTCTTGGGTTCCACAAATTACAAGGACAAAGGAGGAATTGAGGCAGATAGATAGCAAGATTAGATAGGACAGACTGAATTTTGAACAGCTTTGAATTTTGTTGCTTTAGTTTATCTTGTAGATTTTCTTGGCCTTTGGTCCATTGTAAGTCTACTATGTACTTTCCTTAAAAAAAAAAGTTTTGTTATAAAGTACAAAACCTAAGGAAATGCACAAATCTGAGATATAGAGTGTCCCAGGGATGATGTTTTTCTGTAGGCCGACACAGAAGTTAGCATCGTACTAGTTCCCTCATCAAAAACTGTATGAGATTTTTCCATTGTATTTTGGATTTCTTCCGAAAATGAACTCTGTGGTAAACAAATGTTTATCATATTTACATGATTTGTTAAGCAAGATAATCTTCACAAATTAATGCCACTGTCTTGATTATTGAAGCCTAAATGAAATCGCCAAAAGCTCACGTTAGCCATAAACTACAATACGGTTGTGTGAACTAAAGTCACCATCATAACAAGACTGTAAAGCTGTGATCGGCGCGGCTTGTAGTCTACTTTAGCTATTTGTTAGCAACCACGTTTTTAAGGATACATAAAAGCTTTAAAGTTTGCGAGTGGGGTATGTACTGACATATTTTGTGTCGAAGAACAAAACATGAAAGTTTCCTAGGCTTGTGTTAACCACAGACCTTATTTCAGGCATCTAACCTGGTGGGAACCAGGTGCTGAAATGCTAACTCATTTCTGGGTTTTATGACTCATTCCTGTGGCACACTATGATGATAGAGAGCTACACAATTAACTAGCAAGCTGGATACTGTGGCTAGGTGGTTTGACAGCTAGCATGTTAGCTAGCTACATCAATACTGTATGTGCCAACTCTGGACAGATAGATACTTCCGATAATGATAGTAAAGACAAATACTGTTGATAGTAAGACAGCTAGCTCTCAAGAAAGATAGCTACCTTGATAGACAGCTTGATAGAAAAATAAGACTTTTCCATTAGCACTTTTGGCCACGCTGAGTCAAACCATGCTGAGTTGATTAGTATTTCCATTAGGGCATGGTCACACATGAGTGACTTGGCCAAGCGATTCATGTCAAATGTGGGCAGTGCCGGATTTGACACTCACTTAAAGCTAACTTGCTAGCTTGCTATTAAATACAGCAAAATATGATGTTTTTTGTATGTATTTTTAATTTTCTGATGTTCCGTGCCTGCCTCCTGACTCACTGCCAGGTAGCACATCTCTTATGTGGGGCAGTTTGTATTTTTCATGGCCAATATCATTCAATATGGGCTGGTTAGACATAGTAACAATCACTGAAGTTGAACCCCACAGGATGCAAAGATGCAATTTTGCGTATTTGCTTTGATACCAGAAATAAATGTTTTATTTGCCCCTTCGCTTGCCTGAAATGAAAGTGAATGGGAGGCCAATATTCATCAATGTTAAGTTTGTTCAGTTGTGACTGTGCCCTTAGGCCACAGGATTAAACACACTGAGCTGTGCCAAATTGTGTCCAACATGGGCCATCTCTGGAGATGGGACAAAGCACACCAGACCACTTCCAATTAAATTGGGGTGATGTCAGATGGGCTTTGTCATCATTCAGGGACAATAAAGGGACAATTCATTCCGCTTTTAGATCTGTTTTGTCATCCTGTCTCAGTATTTAAAGCTTTAAACGATAGATGCCAAGCAAAATCGTAACTGGCTACCAACAACTGTTGCACAGTGCAATAGTAATCTTCGATAATGAGGGCGCTGCTTTTCAGTATCATCGACTTAAGACAAGGGCGTCATCAGTTAAAGACAATCATTAAAGCTGGTAGTGCTGCTGTTCAGAGATGCAAATCCCTGCTGCACCGGGCTGATGTGTTGAGTCAAACGAGTCAAGCAAAACCAGCACATATGTAGGGAAGGGAACAAGGCTGAAAGAGTTGACAGAGTTGAGTAGCTGAACAATAGTTAAATATGATTCACTGAAATATGTAAATCAAAAAGGAAGTTTGGACAAACAGTACACACTATTAAACCAAAATAAATTGCAGGACCCTTTTAATAAGAGACAGTTAAACAACCACCAACTTCAAAGAGCACAGAGAAAAATCAGAATTAGCTGTCTGCAGAGAGTGCATAAGAAGGACAGGGAGCGGCAGAGAGGCGGAGAGACTTCAATGCCACATATCACCCCGTCCCTGGATTCAGTGTGAGCCACCCCGCGCAGATGATTCACATTGTGAGACGCAATTACCAGCGTGACATTTCCTTTTAATTGGGTTACCAATGACTCCTTTCTGAGGCAAAGGTCATTTTCTGGCACAAGTCAAAGTCCTCTCCGCCTAGAACTGATGAAGGATGGGTTTAGTGAACGGTAAAATCACACTGGTGATGAAAGTGATATTTGCATATGATTTACAAGCTCTTTGGTGAGTGGTATTACAAAGGCCATGTGGTATATCCAAAGCATTCTCACAAACAGTGGTCTCCTGGCTCAGAGTCTTGTGTTTGTTTGACCTATCCACCACAATGTCATACAGATGTTTAAGGGTGCCTTAGACACCAACAGCCAGTTACCAAGCTGCTGTATTTGACGCCCTGAGAATGAGAATGGCTGGGTGTATCATATAAGGGTGGGATTACCACAGGCCCATGATACGATACACAATACGTAAGTCCTGATACAATATTATTGTGATTTTAAACGTGTTGCAATGTGCTGATTATTGCAATAAAAAATACACTGGATATGTTGTAGTTTATTACCGTTTTTTTGACTGCAAGTTATGTCCCCAAAGAAAAACTTTATCAAAACTAGTCTGCCCAGTCTTCTCTGACCTCTGGCATCAACAAGGCATTTTCGCCCAGAGAACTGCTGCTCACTGGATATTTCTCTTCTTGGGACCATCCTCTGGAAACCTTAGAGATGGTTGTGTGAGAAAATCCCAGCAGATGTGAAACACTCAGACCAGCCCATCTAGCACAAACAACCATGCCACGTTCAAAGTCACTTAAATCACCTCTCTGTCCCATTCCGATGCTCGGTTTGAACTTCAGCAGGTCGTCTTGACCATGTCTATATGCCTAAATGCATTGAGTTGCTGCCATGTGATTGGCTGACTAGCTATTTGCTTAACCAAGCGGTTGGATAAGTGTACCTAATGAAGTTCCTGGTGAGTGTATGTCAAGGTAGTTTAACTTAAAGTTAAGACAGACACTATAGATTTAATACCCCTCTTAGCTCCATTAGATTTAATTATATTAATTATAATAATTTTGTTTGATCCTCCTGTCATCTACTTTGTGTGAGTGTTCATGAGTTAGTTATTTTTTTCTCCCAATAAAAGCAAACATTTTCTTGAACTTACTTTACATGTAGAGAACAATATTGTGTTATATAAATCAAGAACAGGTCATGGAAAGGTCTGGTTTATTGTAGCTAATTAGTGTAACATTATTTCAGTAACACTGGATCCCACGCACCCTTTTAGATAATGGGTAAATCAGTGTCAGGCGTGATTGAAAATCTGACATTTACTTAACATAATGAGCACTTTAATTTGGTTTCAGTGTCAGACTTCAGTTTAAATTCAGTTCTTCTTCCTGACAATTACTTGACTGTTAATTCAATCATTTAATAACTTGACAGTTCGACACACAAATGGCAATCAAAAGCCTCGTTCTTTAAAGAGTAGTTCTACATTTTCAGAAATAGACTTATTTACTTTGTGTCGTGAGTTTATGAGAAGACACGACTCTCATGTCTGTAGAATAAAAGTAAAGCTGGAGTCAGCAGTCAGTTAGCTTAGCTTAGCATAAAGACTGGGAACAGGGGGACAGCTTGCCTGGCTCTGTCTGCAGGTTAGCCCCTGCTAAAACTGCTAATAGTCATTTTCACACTATGTTTATTGTTTGGAGTACACAAAAGATATTAAGCGTATTAATTAGTAAAGTTTCCAGTGTCTGTGCTAAGCCACTGACAGACGAAAGACAGCTAAAGTCTACTGAGCTACAGAACTACCTCTCTTCCCTGTCTCTTAATGTGTTAAAACATGCTAACTAAGGAGTTGGTTTTAAACAGCCATCACCAGCAAACTAAAGAAGAGTTGCAACCTGAGTGAGTGATGTCGATGACGGTTAGAGCAATTTTGCCACTTGCTCACTTTTTGCAATTAACTAATCAGGTCAGATACTAAGGGAGCTGGCCCCAGGGTGTTTCCTAGCAACCATGCCGCTGTGGTCGACCCGCAGTGTTGGTGTGTGTGTTTCTGTGAAGAGGGAGAGTTACTGCCGCAGTAAAACTGTCTCTCGGCCCATAAGTGATTTGTGACTTTCCTCTCTTTGCTATGCCAATGTAGAGGAAGGCACGTACCGTCTTTTGTGTGAGCAAGCACACTTTTATTACAAGGAAGAGATTGGCAGGTGGTGCAGGATTTCACTTACAGTATAAGCGTGCTTGATCCAAAGGACAGTGCTGATCCTTCTCACCATGAAATAAAGAAGTTTGATGCATTTGAGGCAGGCCTGCACAATATATTGCTACAAGCCACGACAACGTAGCAAAGGCTGGTATTATTTTCACTTTGTGAGTGTGTGTGTGTGTGTGTGTGTGTGTGTGTGTGTGTGTGTGTGTGTGTCATCACGGCAAACGTGGTCCTACTGGCATCTATTATAGCAGTAACAACCACAGAAGCTGTTTTGTGTATTTTGCTGTTTTGAATATAATACTGTACTTTAGGGGCTGGAAGTAAGGGGGTAGGAAGTAGGGAAGGGGGCATTGGTCCCACCTGTGGCTCATGAAACTTTACAGAGATCTCAAAGAAAGCTGCATTTGAAGATTGGCGTGGTCCAATCAAGGGCGTCAGAACGAGAGGGATAAGAAATAGAGTAGGGGCCATTGATGACCCACATTCGTTTGAAGTCATAGATGGCTGTATTGTGGCTGGATTGATCCCATCACAAGTATTTTTACTGTCTTTGGCAGATGAACACAGACCGTCAACACATTGCAGCAGAGCAATATCACAATAGGTCAGATCAGAATCCTGGTAAACAAAATTTCCAGGTAGCAAACGTCCACTCTCAGATTCAGATACAATTATCTTTTTATCTAAGGTCCAAATCATGGTTTAATTGGTTTTCATGAATTTTTATGAAGTTTTAAGCTCAGCTGTCGCAAGCTGAAATCTAATGTGGAATCATCTGCATAACCCTCATGAGCCTCATGAGTTACAATTTGGTCTATGTGGAAATATCAACTTTGAAAGGATTGAATAATAATGAAACTTGGTGCAGGAATTCATGTCTCCCTCAGGATGAATTGTAATAATCCTCTGACAATCCATCTAGCGCCATACAAGAACGCTTCCAACACTAAAATATGTCTCATTCCCTACAGATAATGCATATATATGCAAATGTGTGTTTATAGAGATTAATGACCAAAAACCTGCCAAACTAAATGACACTTCCATCAGCCTAAACTGTGTTTTGCATACAGGGTTGCAAATTAGCACCAGCCACCAGCCAAATACTGGTAAAATATGTGAGTGACGGCTAGATTTGCTTCACTAATCTATTGGGTGGCTGGTAGATTTTGGAATCCACCAGCCCTGTTTGCAGTGCCGCTATGGGCACGTGCATCATGCGCTGTGCATAGGGCACTGGTGCCAGAGGGGGCACCAAAACAGTCCAATATGATCATCATCAATCATAATCATATATACTGCATTAATTCTTTCAGTTATGGCCCTTTCAGACACCAAGTGGTTTGAGCAGCGTTGCTGCTGGTTCAGTGAACACAGTACACTTTGGTGCTACGTTGTATGCAACTGAACTTGCTTGAGTTTCTTGGATGAGAGGTGAACCGTCTTCAAGAAACTCAAACAAGTCCAGTTGCCTACGATATAGCACTTAAGATTACCATGACCTGGGTGACTGAGAATCTTAGTTATTAATCCAGTTAGTTGCTTCTGCTGAGCAAAGTTTTTCGAAACTCAAGCTTATTAAAACATACCTGCATTCAACATAGGGACAGGAAGGTCTTAATGGTCAAGCTGCCATCAATATCACTGCAGAACTCCCTCAGAAGCTGTCATATAATGACCTACCAACCTTTCAGCCGGGTAATGCAGACATATGTGCTTTTGAGAAACCTCCCGCAACTGCTGAACAATGCCTGTTTTATAGTTCTGTAGTGGAATATATATGCAAACCTTGCAAAGTACTGTGACTTTTCTTCTGTTACATGTTAGCATAACAGCAAAGCAATTGTGCTTTGGGCAACCAAATGGCCCGCAGTGTCCCTGCCTGTTTGTATATAATGCTAATTGGCAAATGCTAGCACACTAATGCGCTAAGCTAATGCTGTGTTCATGCTAGAAGTGACATGGCAACAGGCGACAAGTCGATTTCAGTGGAAGCTGGTGACATGAAGCAAACTGAAACTGAAACTGAAACCCAACACCACTGCGGATGGGCGTCACATGCTACAAAACAAAGCCTCTATTTATCCAGAGCTCCAATGGCGTGGTGAAGTGCAAACCAATCACATGTTGGTTTCTAGCTCTTGTACTGTGTTATTTAGCTCAGTTGACTGACCGTACATTGCAGTGCACATAATGGATGCAACAGGTCGATGAAATGTGATATTTAAATGGGGCTCAGACATTAAGCAAAAGTATAGATCTTTAAAATTCGGATGACATTCAGTCGAGGTGCTTTGTGGCAAGTAGCAGACACACACAAGCCTGTGACGACGTAACTACATTAACAAGCGTTTGACCAACACTTTAACGGCAACTTGGCAATAATATAGCTGGTCATGCTGTTGTTGTGTCGCTCGGATTGTGAACACAGCATGACATGGCGAACATGGTACACACTGTACCTGCTAAAATTAGCACTGGCATTGGGTGCGTGTTAGCATGCTGATGATTGCATGTAGATCAAAGCAATAATGTATGGTGAAACTGTATTAATACCCTAATAAATAAATAATCTGACTTCATTATATTGTGCACAGGCTGTCAAGGCCGTTCACTTTCAGGGACTACATTTACAGCACATGTAATCAAAGCCACAAAATAGTACACATAAATTGGATTCCATATCATTATTGCAATATGTAATACCTTACTCACACGCTGCATATTCTCTCCATATCTTGAAGCTAATTTCCTGTACAGGCTGGAGGATCACTCACTCTCCCTCTGAACAAGAATTATACCAACATTATAAATGTAGCCATCTTGTAAACTAAGCCATCAAGCCACTGTGTAAAATTATGCAATACAAGGCATGCAGTGTTTCAATGGCCTCTCTGCATGCACCATAATGAATGCTGATCAACCTTAGATTAATGGACAATTACAGTTGTATTTTATGGCACATTAACAATATGGCCAAGTGGACTGCTGGGGGTGGTAGGCTGGCAGCTTGGAGGCATAGCTACAGTACAGAGAGAGATCCTCGGCACACTTCTACATGTGACATTTCCCATAACTGAAGGAGAACTGCGGGAATTAAATGATCCAAAAATACAGGAACATTGATTATCCTTGACATGCTTGTTCTCGTGGAGAGAGACTGTGAAACCATTTTCCTCATTTTCACTCCTCGCTGCTGTTCGCCTTTGTACGGCAATACTGTAACAATGTTATTCTTAGAATGTGCTGTGAACAACACAAAAACACTGTCAACTTTATTAGCTGCCGCCGACTTCATTAGCTGGTATAAACTGTTCATTAGCTTAAGAAGTTGAAAAGTGATCCTGACTTGGGACAAAGCTTTGCTTTGATCAAATTCGGTCATCCCGAGAGGAGGCTGGCTCTTTGTCTTTATGATATCTTGACAACAAACCCCACAAGTCTGTCGTCTGTAGTTTGCGTGAGTGTGTATGAATGTGAAGGCACACATTTGTGTCTGGAAGTGAATGTGTCTTTAGGGGTATGTGTGTGTGTGTGTCTCTCTGCCTGTAAGTGTGTTTCTAAGGAGAGCTGGGAGAGTAAGAGTGTGTGTCTCTGCCTGTTTGTGTGCGTGTGAACTGACAAATCTGAAGTTGCCTTGGATCTCCCTTCGGCACTGGCTCCCGCTAGCAACTCTCTGTCTCTGTTGTGTTTGTAGATTACAGGGGCTGTTGATTTTGGAATGTTTCTTCTTCTAACTTCAAAGTTTGACTGATCTCGCTTGCAGTAAGGGACTGAGCCACTTAAAACTTTCATTATTACTTTCCTTCCTTCCCATTTACTTTTTACGTCTGTCCACACACACACAATGTACATATTCCTACTTCCACGATAGCGCTGGAGTTCACACGACTGTACACCATACCGTGAGCTACACTCGCCGCTTTTCCCTTGCTAGCATGAACAAAGCCTGGAAGAAACTGAAGCAACTGTAGTAAGATGGACTGCTCAATCAGGCTCACTACAGCTTTAGAGCAAGCGTTAATGCGAGGCAGCAAGTGCTAAGGCATTTGCAAGTTGCCACTGCAAAGTAGACACATTAAAAATCCTGCTGAAATCAAATACAACAACTTGAAAGCCTTTTAAAGCTCAAGAGAGTTGAGAGTTAGAGTGCAATACAGTGCGTACATTACTAAGGGTGGTTAGCAGTAAATGACATTAATCATGCACCCACTCAGTGTGTTGTGGAACCTTTTGAAGTGTTGCTGAGTAAATGCTTTGGAGACCTTGAGAGGACAGGAATAAAACCTCATGCCAATCACAGACTCCAGACTTGTACATATTCTTCAGTATTAAGTATATTGTATTGGAAATATAATGATTAAGTTAAGTATTCTGCTGTGATCAATGCTTTTTCCTATTCATAGATAGATTTTCATTCAGTTTAAATGAGAGGATCCATTTGTACGGTGTCCTTTAGCTCAGGGGTGTCAAACATAACAACCGCAGGCCAGAACTGGCCCGCCAAAGGGCCCAAACCGGCCCACTGGATGACTTTGCACACCTAATATTGATGCACTTGTTAGGGCTAAGAGGTGTCAGGTCTCAGGAGCAAGTTAAACAGTGAGTAGCCTACTTCATGTCATGGCTCATTTGTGCTCAACAATAGATGAGCCTCCTGTCCTGTATAGATATGGACAAAACAGAGCAGTACCACCAGAGATCGTCGGGGCAGTGAAGCATGGTTCAAGCAAGATACAACCATAGGACACAACAAAGACATTCAAAAAATGGCAGAACGAAAGGTATCAGTAATATAGTGAAAGGAATTCTCCGTCCACATATTGTGATAATTTAATGGCCTCCCAGACCACCACTGTTGACAACACTTATGACCTCCACTGTCACCATGTTTGTCAGAAAGTGTTGACTCTGCCCTCTAGTGCCACCTATTGGATGTATCTATGCAAATGTGAAGGATGCATGGAAATACATGGTCACTAACGGTCACAACATTTGACATGAACATATCTGTTTTTAGCAAAAAGAGATTACAAATGAACCTTAAAATGCAGCTTCTGAGGCTTTTCCACCCAAGAACCCAGCTCTCTGAAAAAAGCATTACTACACAGGAGTGGAAATGTATGGAAAAATGCACATGTAAAGTGAGTAGTCGACTGACTGAATGCGGAAAAGCTGAGACATATTGTTGAAATTGCACTTATTATTTTCTTAAACAACATTTTATGCTGTTCATCATGTGCTTTGTAAGTCGGTGAATGTTTTCAGAATGTGCGTCTTCACAGTAAAAGAAAGGGAAACATTTGGAGGTTTTGTTATATATAGGTTATTATGCAATTGTACTGGTCCGGCCCACTTGAGATCAAAGTGGGATGTATGTGGCACCCCTGCTTTAACTGCAGGTGTGTTGTGTTTCTTTGCAAGTACTGCATGTGTTTGATTTACCTTGGTTAGATTTAAGGCTGGGTATCGGTGCTTAATAACTTTAATGTATCGACTGAAATAACCCAGTATCATGTAGTACTGAAAGCTCTCTATGATACTTATTTTTTTTTTTTTTTAAGATTATTTTTTTGGGCTTTTTGCCTTTAATGGACAGGACAGATTGAAATGGGGTGAGAGAGAGAGAGAGTGGGGGTTGACATGCAGCAAAGGGTTGCAAGCCGGAGTCGAACCTGCGACCGCTGCAGCGAGGCATCGCCTCTGTACATGGGGTGCCGGCACTATCCACTACTCTACCGACGCCCCCTCTATGATGCTTTTAGTACAAAAAGACTCTTAGTGGTTTTACTTGCAAGCGTTCTCCAATTTAATGCGATGTATGATTGACCCACTACCGCTGCATTTACAACCCACGTAGTCTGTGGCATGGTGAGGTCAAATGCAGTGTCAAATTTCTTATACGTAACTGACAGAATAGGATGACTTCCAATGACTTTCTAAATGACTTATTTGACCGGTCCCAAAATGACACATATTCCGCTCTAAAACTACCTGGATAGGTTTAGGAAAAACATCCTAATTTGGCTCTAAATAAGTACTTTTGTCACTAAGGTAATGTCATGTATGTCATTTGACATACAGTACAGGCCAAAAGTTTGGACACACCTTCTCATTCAATGCGTTTTCTTTATTTTCATGACTATTTACATTGTAGATTCTCACTGAAGGCATCAAAACTATGAATGAACACATGTGGAGTTATGTACTTAACAAAAAAAGGTGAAATAACTGAAAACATGTTTTATATTCTAGTTTCTTCAAAATAGCCACCCTTTGCTCTGATTACTGCTTTGCACACTCTTGGCATTCTCTCCATGAGCTTCAAGAGGTAGTCACCTGAAATGGTTTCCACTTCACAGGTGTGCCTTATCAGGGTTAATTAGTGGAATTTCTTGCTTTATCAATGGGGTTGGGACCATCAGTTGTGTTGTGCAGAAGTCAGGTTAATGCACAGCCGACAGCCCTATTGGACAACTGTTAAAATTCATATTATGGCAAGAACCAATCAGCTAACTAAAGAAAAACGAGTGGCCATCATTACTTTAAGAAATGAAGGTCAGTCAGTCCGGAAAATTGCAAAAACTTTAAATGTGTCCCCAAGTGGAGTCGCAAAAACCATCAAGCGCTACAACCAAACTGGCACACATGAGGACCGACCCAGGAAAGGAAGACCAAGAGTCACCTCTGCTTCTGAGGATAAGTTCATCCGAGTCACCAGCCTCAGAAATCGCAAGTTAACAGCAGCTCAGATCAGAGACTAGATGAATGCCACACAGAATTCTAGCAGCAGACCCATCTCTAGAACAACTGTTAAGAGGAGACTGCGCGAATCAGGCCTTCATGGTCAAATAGCTGCTAGGAAACCACTGCTAAGGAGAGGCAACAAGCAGAAGAGATTTGTTTGGGCCAAGAAACACAAGGAATGGACATTAGACCAGTGGAAATCTGTGCTTTGGTCTGATGAGTCCAAATTTGAGATCTTTGGTTCCAACCGCCGTGTCTTTGTGAGACGCAGAAAAGGTGAACGGATGGATTCCACATGCCTGGTTCCCACTGTGAAGCATGGAGGAGGAGGTGTGATGGTGTGGGGGTGTTTTGCTGGTGACACTGTTGGGGATTTATTCAAAATTGAAGGCACACTGAACCAGCATGGCTACCACAGCATCCTGCAGCGACATGCCATCCCATCCGGTTTGCGTTTAGTTGGACGATCATTTATTTTTCAACAGGACAATGACCCCAAACACACCTCCAGGCTGTGTAAGGGCTATTTGACCAAGAAGGAGAGTGATGGAGTGCTGCGGCAGATGACCTGGCCTCCACAGTCACCAGACCTGAACCTTTTTTTGTTAAGTACATAACTCCACATGTGTTCATTCATAGTTTTGATGCCTTCAGTGAGAATCTACAATGTAAATAGTCATGAAAATAAAGAAAACGCATTGAATGAGAAGGTGTGTCCAAACTTTTGGCCTGTACTGTACGTCACGTACAACACTTAACATACCGTAAAACTTAAATTATTAGCCCGGGCTATTATATGCCTAAATCACAGATTTCAACAGGCCTATATTTGGGACATGTGTCTATATGGGACAGGCCTTTGATTACTTTCACACAGAATTGTTGCTCAACAAAGATTGGGAAATACAATCAAATTGTTTATTTAAACCAGTATGAATATTACTTGTTAAAAAATTCGGCTTCAGATAACATATCAAATATGAATCATTCATTTGAACCCTTTTGATTCTTTTGATCTGAGTACCCTGATGGACTAAAGGAATAAGAATAATTTACAGGATAATCGAGGAATGTAAACATAATTTGAGGTAGCCAACAATCCAGTTTTATCAATCCGAAGAACTTCTGTTAAAAAAATGAACTGCTTGGCAGCCAGACCAGGCTACTAATTGAGACAGGCGTTTATTTGTCAACATGTGTAGCCACACCGGGCTAATAAAGGGGTCTAGGCGTTTATACTGGACTAGGCTTTTAATTGAAGTTTTACGGTATGTCACTAGCGTTGCATGCTACACATACTAGCATACTAGGCTAAGTTGTTATTTAAAGACGTCAGTGTTGACTTTGGGATGCGAACATCACTCCTCTCGGTGAAAGTCCTGTGTTTGTTTGACCCATTCAACACCCCTCCCACCATCCCTATCGGGTGTCTTCCATATTTGTACATTACATGGACTTTGGTGCTTTTTATGTCACGTCACTTCCTCCTATGCTCCTGTAATAATTTTTATGGCCACTAGAGGGTTCCACCTTAAATTAAATATCAGGATGGGTCGTAATAAGCTGCTTGCACAGTTGACCTATGTGGTCACACATGCACAGTGGGCTGTGCGGTGTATTTGATGTAATTGGTAGTTCAGCGTGCCGAGATGCAACTAAAACATTCTAAAGTATGGCTATACTACCTGCCTGTGGATTCTCATAGCATTTTACACAACTAAATGCCTCCATCCACATGATGTGTATCGAAAAAAGTAGAAAGAAAAGGTATCAGATGAAGTACTCTATTGGACAGAACTGGTATTTGGCACTGGATTGGTATGACAATTTTTTAAATGCTCCTCAATCCTACTTCTGTTGCACATTACTGATGCCTGTGTGAGAGTTGCTAAGTAGCTCTGGTGTTAATTAAGTAGTTTGAAACAGCAAAAATGCATTACACATCCAGGGGAAGCTACTAATTAACACACTTGCTCCATTTCAGTGCTAAGAGAATTGATGCATTTGATTCAAAGCTATTACTGGGGGTAAATGTGTCAGGTTTTACATGAAGTGATTGAATTAACAGTACGAGTTCAGCCTTGTGTTGTTGTGTAATCACGCTCATTATTGACGTAATCCTATTGGACCTCTAGATTAGAATCATGTTCCTCTGATCAGTCGGAAAATCAAAGTGGGATTACTCCGGCCGTATCATGGATTTCTAAGAAGATTAAAGGCTGAAACATTCATTACAATCTAAGAATATAGTTTATTTCCTGATTGATTGTAGATAAAAAAAAGATGAATTTTTTATTTCGTACGAGCAGTGTCCATGGCAACAAAACCCTGCATGTGATATACTTGAAATCTGACAGCTGATTGGTGTGAACATTTTGATTTCACTGTCTGTCTGTCTATTGTCCTTCTGCGGAGAACAATCAGCTTTGAGATGATCAGATTCAAAGCTATCATGTCAGTTTGAAGAGAGGGAGGTGTGAAGCCGAGAAAAGAAGCAGCACTGCGTTATATGAATGAAGCCGGTGTGTGTTTGCATATGTTTTATATTACATATGTGCATTTTGATCCAACCTCAGAACCAGTCTCCCAGCATGGTTTAATCACATTAGTTTAGGAAATCAGTGTAAAACATCCTACAGAACATGTAAAACATGCTTCCCAACCAACTGAGGGTGTGTAATTAATCATGTGGAAATTAAAGTAACGGGAGAGGGTTTGACCTTGTCCTCAGAGAGTTAACCCATGTCCTCAGCACACGACTATTTTTACATTATTTTCAATTATCCTCTGAAACGGACAAGGACCCTTGAGGAAGGTAGCCTCATTTTTTGCCAAGTCCCTGTCATTGAGTCACATTACCACGTTCTTTATATAGCCGAGCTGTGGAAACACGGTCAGCTGGCGCACACAATGTCCTTCACTTCCATCCTGCTTTAGATTTGAGACTTGATTTGACAGAAATGTCTGATTTGCCTTGTCTCCTATGTGCTAGTCTTTAACACCGTAGACAAAGATGTTAGAGTGATGAATTAAGTATTGAATAACTCAGCCCGTTATATATACAGTACAACAGCAGAAAGACGAGTGTCGACAGGTACATTCACAGTGCATTATTTCATAAAACTACAATGCATAAAAATGTCACCAAAAAAATGTTGTAAAAATGTCACTTGAGTAATAACATAAAAGCATTCTGCCATCCACATAGCGCCCAGGATAATGACTTTAGAGATACTGTCTTGTTATGCACCAAATACTTCTTCGTTTAGTGTGACAGCATCTTAATTAATACACACTCTGGGGGTGCCGGAGTGGACTGGGTGCCTGTGGTGATTGGCAGATAGATTAATATTGTCAGACCCTGGAGACACGTGTCACATTCCACTTGAAGCCATTGTTACTTGTTTCAAGGACAGTTTCCCTCACCTCGACTTCCTCTCTGTTGCTGCAGTGAGAAAGGGACTGTGGGGGTCAGTATCGCTGAAACCAGAGTCTTACAGCAGAAATGTAGGGGTGGCACCCATGGGAGATGGAGCACTTTGTACAGAACATACCGACACCTCTCTTTTCTGTGAATACTGCTGCTACAAGAAAAAAAAAAGTCAGTGGCATCACCTCTCCGGTATGTGCTACAGAACACTGTACGCTAAAGAAACAGACACAAGAACAGTCTCTGTCCACAGGCTGTCACTATAATGAACACTTAACACCAGTCACACAGCATCAGGAACAATCCCTGTACAACAACCCTTTAACAACAAGCGCCCACTTCACCAGCACATTATGTATTTCTGCAGTTTTAAATACAGGCTGTGAACATGTATGTATCTAAACATAGCCTAAGCATGCTGTGTACACTGTCATACCCGCCTGCCTCATGCGTATAATCGACCTGATTATTTATTCCAGCAACCTTTGCACTATTGTCTAATTATATACTCAAACCATCAATTTATCATATCCGTATATAGTAATCAAGTTTTTACATTTACCTTGTTCAGCTTTGCTGTCCTTGTTGTCTGTTCTGTGTTTGTACACTGAGCACTATGTAAGAATCTGTCAGATTTCTTGTATGTGCTCACATACTTGGCAATTAAAGCTGATTCTAACTCTGGTATGAAATGCAGTAAGAACCCTCACCAGCTGTTCTGCTAACTACCCTCTACAAGATGCTGTATGTGTATTACTGTTAATTATGAATTAACCCCCTCCCCAATCATAGCTTAGCAACAGTAACTAGGGTCTGCAGGCCTGTCAAGCTTTGAATTTCTCCATAAGGAGGGAGATGTACATGGTGCTGTATTAAGGCAGATATTCAGTATCAGCAGAGTAGAGTTTGGAGTTCAGAAGAGTTTGGAGGGTGGTGTCTTTTTTTTTTTTAGAGCTTTTAAAACCCAAATCACAACTAGAATAACCGCATTGCATTTATATGCCTCTGCCAACCAGTCAAATTACAGTTTACATTCATGTCTATCCAGACTCATATGTAGTCATGGCAGTAGACATGCTTTGAATATATTTATCTTGCTGCAGAGAAGCTAAATATTCTAAAACACAGATGATTCACACACATCTTCAGCTCGGCAGCACAGAAGATCTATACACTCACCACAGTTTTTGAAGATGGGCACCCAAGATTAGTGTCGCCAATTCAGTATTCGACCAAATGTCTCCCCTTCTGATCCTGAGATATGGTCAGTCATGGGGTGTAGTACTGCGGGAATGCATCGGAACAATGCTCCGCCATTTTTTTCTACAGGTAAGGAAAAAGAATATTTGTAGTTCACATAATCCGATTGAAAATCATACACACTGAAGATCCAATCACTATCACAATTATTATATTGACATTTCAGGTGGGTTGCTTGATTCATGATGTCAATTCCCGCAGTACTCTGGCCACTAATCGGAAGATTTGATCCCGGCTCATCCAGTCAGCATGTCAAAGTACAAAGTATCCTTGTACCAAAGTATCCTCCAGGCATCAGTATCCGATGGCTGTTGTGTGAGTGCGAGAAATGGTTACTGAGTAGCAGGTTTTAATCTGTACAGTAGCCTCGGCCACTAGTGTGTTACTGTGTATGTGAATAAGTGGATGTGACTTGTAGTGTAAAAAGTGCCTTGAGTGGTTGGAAGAATAGAAAAGCACTATACCAATGCAGTCCATTTACCATTACCGTAGGAACAGTGGTTGCATAACCTTCAAAACGCGCCATTACTTAACCATGCGCATACATGCATGTATGCACATCATAGGTGTGCTCTGGTACATACACAAATAGCCCTTCACCTCTTGCTATGCCACTGAAAAAACTGAGTATAGTGTTAGTTCAGGCAGGACACGATGTCAAGCTCAGCTCACATCCCTGCTACATCAGCTGATCTCAAACAGCCCAATCAACTGATGGAGCAGCTGATTGATGGAAGGGAGTCAGCTGATAGAACACATGATTCCTTTGTATGCAAGCAATTGGCGAATCTCAGTCAGGGCGCCCTATTTAAACTGCTCTGGCCTGCCGACCGTTGCTGCTTCCTTTGCAAGCCACTTTGCAACCTGCCTCCAACCCAGCTCCGTGTTTTCATGTTGTGTCTGACTTATCAATGTCATTTCTGTTTGTCACTGATGCTGCTCTGTTCTGTTCCCGGGGGGTCTTTGCTGCTGCTCTGCCTGCCTTAGGCTTTCCATGGAGGCTCATGGATGGGCAGGGAGGTTTGCTCTCTCTGCCTCAGGCTTTCTTTGTTTGCGCATGGAAGGGCAGAGAGGTGTGCTCTCTCTGCCTCAGGCTTTCTGCGTAGGACTGCTGAAAGGCAGAGAGGCCCCAGAACAGAGCCATACCGCCAAATTTAACACTACTAACGGAAATAAGGTTTTCTTGGACTAAAGTGTTCCTGACTGAATCACCATTGTTGTGTTTTTGCAGAACATACGATGTAACAGTGATGCTGACCTTTGACCTTTTGGCTATCAAATCACTTCATTATTTTTATCCTATTGGACATCTGTGTGAAATTTTGTCAAATTTAGCGTATGAATTCTTAAGCTATGACCAAAAGCATGTTTTGTGAGGTCAAAGTGACCTTGACCTTTGACAACCGAATGTAATCCGTTTATCGTTGAGTTCAAGTGGACGTTTGTGCCGAATTGGAAGAAATTTCTCTCAAAGCGCTCTTGAAATATCTGGTTCAGATGCAAGGTCACAGTGACGGATGGACAGATGAACAAACAGACAGAGGAACGGATGAATGGACAGATGGACAGCCAACCCAAAAACATAATGCCTCTGGCCATGGCTGACGCCTGCACAGAGGCATAAAAATAGGATTATGATGGAATGAAAAGTGGAGATTGGTAAGGCTGCTTTTAATTACTTCTGTCTTTAATCAGAAATTGATTAAAACATTACTATTACTAGAATTTTAAGTGGTAAATCTGTCACCTCTATTATTGTAAACTGTGCATGAGCCGTGTGCAAATGAAAGTAACATAAAAACACACTGACATATTAAGACTGGAGGTGAAAGAACTGCTTTAGTATCATAGACACACTGTAAATATTGTACATGACAGTAGTTTATAGCTTGTTTCCAATCTGAATTCAGGATTTTTCCCTCATTTTGTGGCTGTTCACCACTGACAAGCATGTCTCTTCATTCTTGAGGCATCCGTCATGTTTTCATTTGTTCCCACTGTGTTTTTAAGGTCATCAAATAAATCAAATCAAAGACATGTCTGAAAGCCAGAAGTATTTCACACACCGCTTTAACTCCACCAGAGGCTACATTTCACTTCCCGGACTTCACATTTTATTTCATTTTTTTTCTCCCTTCACCTCGTTCCTTTCTCATATGGGTTCTCCTTCATGTTTGTACTCCGCTTCAACTCTGCCTTAGGCTCAACTTTGGAATGAGTCTGTCTCTGCAAGATGATTGGCGGTTGGGCTGCAGCCAGGGACAGCTGGGCTCTAAGAAACCGTCTTGGTGTTTGGAATACATTAACGGCCACCACACTCAAGGTGCCTTGATGTAGTTGAAGAAGTCAGGCTGCCTTTGACACTCCATCTTCTTTCAATATCTTGTTTGACATTTGGGATGTAGATTTATTTCTTTCAGCATTTCCTAGAATGAATTTATTCCATCTAGTTATTTTTTTTTTTTTCACATGCCTCTGCGGTGCATTAGAATCATATTAACACATGGCTCTGTCACTCACAGGCAGTGGCATTTCTCTTGTTAAAATTGCCTGCTTATGTTTTCGTTGAAAGCGCAGTTACTAAGCATCCCCCACAGTCAATCTAAACATTTTATTTATCAGGGACTGACAGAATATGCCCCAGAGTTTTAATGCCACATTTGTTATCATCGCTTAATTGCAGTCTACATGTTTAACACTCCACTGGGCCATGGATGATTCAAAATTGCTTCATTTAAAATGACTGCAGTGCCAGTCAATAAGGAAAGCCACATTCTCTTCTAAAGCTGTATTGTCAGGATGCAAAATGACAAGAGAGAGTGAAGGGACGATATCATTAGCAAAGACTTTCTTCCTCAATATCACTGCATCTCCCTGAGTGTCACAGGTAGTTAACATGCATGAGTGTATTTAAAGTTGATTCAGATCCAACAGTGTTGAGCAGTAGTCCATTATTAATGCGTTACAATAATGGTATTGCTTTTTTCAGTAATACACAGTGTAATATAACAATTCAAAAACAACGTTACTGCTACTTGTTACTTGTTCGCTGTCTTACTGGAGGTTTAATAGAGTGTTGACATCAGGTTGGTCTCCCTGCTGCTGGAAGTGTAGCTTAGCCTCTACAACAAGAGCAGAAATCAGTGTTGGCAACTATATTTATTTGGAAATTGCTAAAGGCTCAGTGGGGATGAAGGCCCCCTGCTGTGTCACCTGATGCCGCCAAGTCTCTGCCAAAAAGCTGCACATGAGCACACTGCAAAGACCACAGCTGGTGGCCAACCAGCACGTACATTCTGCGCCTGCGTGAAAGAAAATAACTCTCCACACCAGCAGGCGGCGGTAGTCTGTATTCATCATTGAAAAAGGGAAACTGGAAGACCATCTTGATGCTAGTTAGTCAGATAGCACATTGACAACACAATGCGCCAGTTAACAATAACACAAACCATCACAAAACATCTCTGCTAATGAGCTCAGTGGCTGAAGAAAAGTAACCTTTCCTTATGTAAGAAGAAGAAAAAGAAATACTTAATCCCTGAGGGTAAATTCAATTGTTTTCACTCTCTTGTCATATACACAGGTCGGACATACACACACATGCACAAACAGGACCTATACATGCATTAAATGGAGAGATGCCAGAGTGAGGGGGCTGCCCATGGATGGATGGCCTGGGCAGTTGGGGGTTCAGTGCCTTGCTTAAGGGCGCTTCTGCAGTGCGCAGGAGGCAAACTGGCACCTCTCCAGCTACCAGTCCACATTCCATATTTGGTCTGGACAGGTACCTGAGCCAGCAACCCTCCAGTTCCCAACCCAAGTCCCTATGGACTGTGCTACTGCCGCCCCATAACCCTGTAACAAGTTTGTTTTGGTCTCACTCCCTCTTACATTCAGCTATTTTTTACTTTCTTCACATCTGTTTCTGTTCTCATGCGCTGAGCTGAACTCAACTGTGATTCTATTCACTGACGGGTGATTGCTGAATCAACATGCTGAATTGGCCCCAAAAAGCTGACAGGGGCTGACGGGGGCCAACGGTGCAAACTAGGGTGTTACCAACAGCCTAACATTGAGAACAGCCGACTGTTGGCCTAGTGTTTCAGGGCCTTCACATGACAGCATTCTCAAATTTACATTAACACTAACTATTTACACATGTACACTATTAAAACTCATTCATGCTAAAAATGAAATCACGCCCAAGTAACAGACTCTTACTTTATCATTAGTTATTATTATTTTATAAGATCTTAACACCTCATCAATTTGCATCTGATTTCAAAAGCCCCTTTTACACTGCCTGTTCAAGGCAAACATTTTGCACCGTTATTCCACCCCGACATTCTTGATCAAAGGTACAAACATGGAATGGGGGGGACAGAGTTGTTTCACCTCTGAGCCAGCAGCCTGGGTAGTAACAGCAATGAATTTATGTCTGTTTAAAAGGGAAATCTGGCAACAGGACAGGTATGACAATTAGAAGTTAATTGTTTAACCCAACACTGGGAGATTTCAAAAGCAGCTAGCAGCAGTTAGCAGCTAACTCAAATTCATAGAACAGCAGCTACAAATGTCCGCATGCTTGGGAAACAAGAAACAACAAAAATGTTGTAATCTTGTGGCTCCTCTCGACTTTCGAATTGTTATCATACTAAATGGATCAAATCCTGATAGCAAAACAAATCATTTCACAAGGATTTTTACACTGAAAAAAATGTACACACTGATTTACAGAAGTAAAAAAGTCTGTACCCAGAAAATCTTTCTGGGTTCAGTGGCATCACGTGACAGACCTGGAAGTTGTTATTCCAGTTTGGCCACTATGTCAAATTGGTTTCAAAGCCTGTCGCTGTTCCTGGGGGCTTGGGATCAGTGATTAGTTGTTACCTGCACACATAAACAGCTCCGTCATGTTTTCCTGGTGGTGCTCAGTTGACTGAATGTCACTAAATGTCACCGGGTGCTGAAACAGAGCGTTTCAAAAATAGTGTGACTACAGATGTTCCAGCCCAGACAGTACGATAAAAAAAATGTGTTATTTGAACATTAGGGCATGTAAACATGTTCTAGTAGAAACCCAAAATACAAGTATGAACCTGAAAATGAGTGTAACAGGGGACCTTTAATTGACTTGCCTTACGATGAATACCAAATGATACACCATCAAGGGGAGAGCTGGTTAAGTATGTCAGATGCGTGGTCAGCTGGCACAGTTCAGTGTGACTGTGAAACACATCTGCTTGATCTGACATGGTCAGATTGTTGTTTTTGTAAGGTTTAGCCAATGTGAATAATATTTCATAACCGCAGTCAGAGTTAAATATATCTATCTGTTGTGAAGATGACATTGTTGAATGCATCGCAGCCAAGGACAGCCCCCCTCTTGCCTTTTGTAGCCATGTGTTACCCGGCTATTGAAGTTGCCTTTGCTGCTTGGCAGGTGAGAGTGTATGTGTGGCCAAGTCCCACAGTGAATGACCTCCATGTCCTCGACCTGGCCAGAGCTGCCATCTCTGTAATGGCTATCATATCTCAGCCCCACTGTTCATGCTCTCCGATTGTGCCTTACTTTCTCTCCCTGTCCTTCTCTCTCTTTTTCACTCCCTCTGCCTCAAGTTACTGTGTAATTGGTGTTATTAAACACCAGCCTGTTGAGGAAGACGTATGAATCTGCAGATTTTTTTTTTTGGCTGCAACGAACACGTCCAATTTACACAGTAATCTCAGTGAAATGTATGTACTTTAAGAAGTGGACTCACTTAAAGAAATTTAATGGTAACAAATGGTCGATATTACCGCTGATGTTTTGTCTCTGTAGAATCACCATTTATTTTTTTGCTGAAGATTGCTGCGGTGATAATGGAGTTAGTGTGCTGAAAGATAGCTCGGCCAAACAGCGAAGGTACACAAGCGCCTGAGGCACTCTCGTCAAGCCAAATAATGTATTTACGAAACATTTTGTTCTTTACAGTACATTAGGCAATTCAGTTTTCCTACCCGCTCTGTGAATATCCCAAAACAATATCAGTCACAGCGACCAACTGGAGCAAGAGCAAACACACGCACATTAATGCAAATCAGGTTAAGTGACCACTGTGTTTAGAAAAGAAACTGGGCTGTAACAGTGGGCTTTAGTCTGATATTCTGTCAGAATCAAATTCCTACTCCCCTCAGGAACATAAAGTTCTTTTCTCCACGGTTGTGCAAATGGCTTCACCATGCTGTGAGCTTAAAGTCTAAGATGTAAAATTCAGGGTTATGTGCCTTCTAACTGATTCATGCTGTTACTGAGCATAACTCACGCCACTCAGACAATTTGATTTGTCCCTTTCAAGGCTTTTAATGTGTGTTAATGCAAAGATATGCGACTGACCTGTGCATTTTTTTCTTTGAATGAGACACCCTGACTTTCCTGCAAACCAGGTTACATTTCATATTAAAATGACAAAATGGATGCATATAAAAGGGCCAGAAAGTCTGCTACATATCCAATGACAGATGAGTGAGAGGTGCTGGAGCTCAGAATGTGGCTGACCTCTTGAAACAACATGTTGGGTTCACAGTTTGTGTCTGGTTTTTGAGTGATTCAACTACACTTACGCTGACATGGCCAGATGGTATTATTAGTTTACTGGCTCTGAGCATTACTGAAACAACTCGTGCATTGTAAGGAGCTCAGTGAATTTTGCTGCAGTGTGCAATCTAATGATATTACAGAATTGTAATTGTATATTGAGAAGCACTAACCAGTGGTGTTTCAGACTGGCACACCACTTAAAGTCAAATTATCTCAGTGTGAAAACCAGACACAATACAGTTACCTTCTTTTCTCAGCAGTATAACACTTCACCATTGCTTGTCTTGTCACAGTATGAAGGTCAGAATTGCTTATGTAATGACTAGGCTGACCATATTTTAAAAGCGTTAAACCGGGACCCTTAAGCGTACTGCACACTCATGCATGCGCACATGTACGCGCTTATGCACAGCTACCTCAGCTGCCCATTTCAGACGGCTGTCACTGAAGTTACAGCTGCACCGTAGGCTGAAACCAGTGTTGCCAACTCTTATCCAGTGAAGGCAGCTAGCACTAGCTCAAAAAGTCACAAGATTACGTCATATGCACATTTGCATATTGGTGAAGTCATGCGAATGACGGAAGCGTTGAAACTTTGCTTAATTAGATTTAATAGAAAAATCCTCAACAAACCATTTGAATGGCATGGTAGATATGTCACTATGGTGCACCACTGTTCTGCTCTTGCAATCTAGAGAGTGAGAACATCAACCTAACCATAGAAACTGACTAAAAGTGTGAACTGTAATTTTACATTTTATATATCCTACTCGTACTACTAGGACTAACTAGCTTTAGCCCGCAATACAAGATCAATACTGTCACTTTTTTTTCAGGTGTCATCAACTCAACATCATCAACTAGTGAGTGCGCTAACTTTTAGCTCAGAGCATAGCAGTCTTCAACATAATATAACATGATATAATGCATGTAACCACTACAAGCATACTGTAGAGCCCTTTTACAGAGACAAGGGAAAGAAATCAGCAGGAAACATTAAAATGTCAGGCGTTATTGGCGTTTTTAACCAACTCACTGAGCTGATGTTAGCTTAGTTAGCTAGCTAGCTGGCAAAATCTCAACAGTTGTATGTTAGCTAAAACAATCAAAGGAAGCCAGTTAGAAATCTGCAGCCTGCTGTCTGCACTCTGTCTGAAATCAAGGACTCATTGAGCCTGTTTACACCAGGTATTAAGATACGTCTTGGGTGATCCAATCACAAGTTAAATACAAGTGTAAATAACCACCATGACACATTGCGATCTGATCATTCAAACCACTTGCAGAGGTGGTCTGGGATGCATCTGACCACATACCTTTTGTAGTATAAAAACTAATGTGTCCTGATGCAAGGACTACGTCATCAGTGCAGGACATGGAGGTTGTTTTGGTGACAATGCGCTAATGCTCTACATGTATAACTATTTTATGTCAGGTTGGACAAAGTATTGTGTGATCATCCATTGTTTTGCCCTGTGGAAGGAGGCGTGTTGAATTCTGATGACTGCGGTATGTGACATAACTGCTAACATGACTAGCGAGCATGCTACAGAGCAGCAAGCAAAAGTGTGGACGTAATAACTCTGCATGGGACTGTAAGGAAATCTGAACACGGTTGGCTGGAGACACATTATAGGCACAGGTGTGAACAGCAACGTGTCTTTACATGTTAATAACAGGTCTAAACAGGCTCATTGTTTTAGAAATTTACCAAGGATTCTGACTGCCTCTGTCTGCAGTGTGCCTTGCGAGAACAGTTAGCTTGATATTTGGCACTGAACCGTCAATTCAACCTACAAACTAACTACACTGCAGTGGCATGACCTAATGCCACAACCATAACAAGACTGTAAAGCTGTGTTCTATGCTTGCTTGTGAAGCACTTTGTAAACACTATCCTTGACTCTATGGCCAAAGTATTCATACAAAAACATAAAGCCCAATAAAGCCCATGGAATTTCTTTGGAAACCACCACACTGCCTATTCAGCAACCACAACCTCTGACCAGTCAACATCTTTAAAGTGTATCAGGATCCAACAAACTCCAGAATGCACAAATTACTCCCCTGTCCTAAAAGGGTCTAAATGATATGCTTTTAAGAATAATTATTCTCAAAGGCACACAGATGAAGCGAAGCAAAAAAGAGAGGCAGAGTGCCTGTATGTCCCCGACCTTAGCTGTGATTAGCATAATTGAATTTCAAACGATCAGGGGAGTATTGAGGAAAAGGGAAGCCATTGAAAGTGTGTAAATGGTCCATAGTGTGCACACCTCTGTAATATGATCATAGAGCGTGTGGATGTGGTTGACTGGGGAGTTGATGTGACAGGCTAAATAAAGTACATTAAGTGAATACATGAGAGAGGGTCAAAAGGTCATGTTGGTATTCTGTATAAATCAGTATGAAATCTAAAGCTTTTGTTACTGCCACTGAAAATCTTAGTAATGAAGCACTGACATGACATCCATACCAAGATTTTTCTTGGTACCAATTAATACTCATACCTAAATCACATCTCTGATATCTGGTATTATGTGACCATCCCCTCCAGAAAAAAATCTGTCATTACAGGATGTGCCCAAGAGCGACAAATCTTTATGTTTAAGTGACAAAGCCTTCTAGTGGCCGCAGTAATGATGAATGGATCCAAGTAAAGGAGGAAGGAAAAAGCAATAAAAGCCATGGAGGGAGGAAGTCAACGTGGACGGGTCAATAAACAAACACTTGTTTCCATTTCCAACTGACAGTCAAAGTTGGTTATTATTGTAACCATGGTGATGACTGTCCCCTAACCTTCACAGTGTGGTAATCTGAACATGGATACCTTACATCTGTAGGTTTCATTTGTAGCAAATCATCATTTCTAAAGTGACGTACTGATTTTGTCATGGAGAGGTGGAGGGTATAGGAGCCATCTGTGGTGTAAGATATGTGTAGGTTGCTATTGTATTGTCATGGGTGTCTCTGCCAATAGATTTTTGACCACAACGCCAGGCCACATGAAGTCAGGTGTACGCTGCTCAATGTAATGTTGAAAATTTGTGTCTTTGAATGGTTTATGGCAATGGATTTATGAATGTTTGCAAGTTTTTCATTGAAGACTATGGCAGATTGATGATGATTAATTACAACTGGGTATTTTTAACCAACTTATCGCAGTATTTTCCAGCAACATTTAAGCAATCAATCCAGGGGTCGCTGAAACATAACATTTGATTTGATTTGTGTTGATTTGACTTCTCTTTATTGTCAGAAAAAAAATTAATTTGCCTCATGTCCCAGGACGTCAGCTGTTTCACATAAATACAAATACAGAAAATGACATGTAACCTAACAACAAAAACATACTACAAACACAACATATCTCATAAGACATCATGAAAGTTGGTGCAGTGTCATAAATTAGCCATTCCTACTACAGCCTCAGTGTTCCACTCAGGTGCACTGAAGCCATCAGAGTATGGCCTCTAAGTCGCCTCAGTGTACCTGGGTGAACACTGAATGTAACAGGAATGACTAATTTGTTGCACTGCATCCACTTTATGTAATGTCTGATGAGATTTGTAGCGTTTGCACTGATTAAGTACTTATTCTAGCTCAAACCACAATCTTGCCCTAAATCTAACCAATTCATTTTTGTGCTCATACCACTGAACATTAACCACAGAGTTGTCAGATCATAAAACAGATAAAAACAGGGGTTTGTAAGAGTTTTGAAAGGCACAAACAAATGATGCTGTTCTGCGGATAGTGGCATCAGACCAGAAAATGCCTCTATGTGTCAAAGTGCTGTATTTTAAAGTTTAATTTTGGAGGACATGTCGGGTATTTTGTTTTTACCTTCTATGTACTTTCCAAATGTCAGCCCTTCTTTGTTTCACTGGCTTCATTTTCCCCTCAGCGTTCAACCAAGCCCTGCTGTCTTTAATTCTTCCCACCTGTCAGTGGTCTGCCGACATCATGTCCCCCTCCATGTAAGCAAAGAGGATGTGATGATATGGAGATATTCTCTCCTCTCTGTGTCGTTATGATGAATGACCAGAAAGGTGTGTCAGTAGGTAGGGCAGGTTTCTCCTTGTGGAGCAGTGAGCTATCGCTCAAACAGGGTCTCTGGAGCCGAGATGTCCATAAACATGCACATAAAATCAGTTCCCTCTGCAGGTGGTATTCTGTCCTTGGCAGAGGAACGAAAAGTCAAATTGGCATACATTAGAATGATGGCTGCTGTCCCCGAGGACAGACTGTTTTTAGCTATCTGTCACTGGTCTGAAGTCAGAGCCTGCCTAAGAGCCCTCTGATAGGATTTGATTTCTGCCTCGGAGGAGACTAAATGTAATCTTAGCACTCAAAACAGCTGCTGCCCACCTCACAATGCAGAGCAAATGATTCGCGGGTGGCCCATAAAGGAACACGAGATTCAAACTACAGCGAAGACAATTGAAATCATAATTTTGCCCAGAGTGCACAATTTAACTCTATTCTTAATTTTCTATAGTTTGTTAAAGCATGAATCAAACAGATAATTAGCCTTACTAATTAACCATTAACCATTTCTGAGCACATACCACTGTGAATCCTGGAGCATCTTTATATCCATGTCTTCTTTTTAGAGCTCCAGCACAGCTCATAAACAACATATGCTCACAACAATTATGGTTACCCTGGAGGCAAATTTAACCTTGAGCCTTCACAGCAGATGTTGGCAAAAATAACAGAGATTGCCACAGCTTCAGATGCGTGATTCATTGGCATTGATGAGCTCTTATACTGGTCACCGGTGCCTGCTGCTGTGCAACTTGGAAAAAAAAAAAAACATGGCACGTTATAAAAGACCACTATACACTTGGATCCACTTTTGTCCACCTACGCTTTAACTTTTAAAGATGCAAATGTGCTGGTTTGGCAGTCTGCGTGCAGATCGATCAGAAGACACTGCGGGCCTGTTAGAGAATGCTGAAGCAGAGGTGGCACCTCTCACATTTATGGCACGAGACTGTTGGGAAAGTTGGGTATTTTATTCTTGTCTGTCTCACACTGTGAAAACATGAATTATAGCAAAGACTATTAGTCACTCCTAGAGAAAACATTTTTCCATTAGACTTTGTAGCTTTGTCAGAGTAATTTGTGTTCTGCAGAGCAACAACAGGTGATCATAAGCCGTTTAAGGGTACAAAACTCCTGCTGGATGGTCTACATTTGTAAAACATGACAATCTGAGCAATATTGTTTTAAATTGGAATGACTTGTTTTTTGTGGCAAACTCTTATTAATTTGGAATATGTCTTCGTTTGCTCTGTTTCAGGCTTGGCCTGTCTAAACTCCCCATAGACCCGTTTTTGTCTCAAACTCAGCTGGGCATGATCCTAATTGACTTGGATATGATGTGGTCTGAGCTCCAGCACTGTCCTGGGGTTTCATCTTCGTCAGGGGCTTACAGTGCATCGGCAGTCTTAATTGGGTTATAAACCCTTGTAATTCTAGGATGGTTTTTACCACTAAAATGGTTGTGAGTTACTAACATGGCCATAGAAAGCTTTGGCAAAAAACAGTGCAAAATGTCTTGCAGTTCCATTTCTCCATGCAGTTAAGATTACACTTCCCAACAAAATTCTTACCTCTTTGTAATCTCAGGTCCACTCTTGGTGTGATTTAACACTGTGACTACACCAAATGTCTTTTAAAGATCACAAAAGCCAGATTTCATTTCTTGAACCACAGACTACCATTGGTCTACACCTCCCAACAAGACTACGGCCACAGTAGCAGCTCTGTGAGGCTGGGCTTTGAGCTAAATGCTAACATAAGTATGCTAACGAGCTGATGTTGAGCAGTTATAATGTTTACCATGTTCACCACAAGCCCTTAGGAACATCGCCGGGCTTTGAGGGCATTTTGACATCGAGTGCAGTCACATGGACATGAATAACCCATTTGTGAGGCATATCTCGGTTATAATCATATCAATCAAGTTTGGGATATGGTGTTTACATTAGCACAGAGAAATCAATCTATTCATATTGCTGTATTCACTCAGTTGCTGTCAGAGTACTCCAGCTAGCGTGTTTGAGCTTCTCATACACAGAATATGGTGCTTACATGCTCAAACACAAGAACAAGATCCTCAGAAATCCCAATCATTAACAAGTTATTCATCTCCATGTAAAGACACTAATAGTGGCCAAATGATGGAATTACAACATGCAGGTCTTTAATGTTATGCTATTGGGCCCAAAAAGACATTTTCCAATGGACTTACATTGTTAAAGAGACATCTGTAAATCAGTGAATACATTTTTTGGAGCATTACAGTCCCCGCAATATGACTTGTTTCCCTACCTGAAGCAATCTGCTTGGTCAAATAACGTTTCAAAAGTCTAGAAGAGTCGCATAAATAAATAATTTTCTCCACATTCAAGTTAGTGCCGGGCTAAACTGGTAGTTAGCTGCTACCCAGATAGCACACATACATCTGTCCGACGTCGGCCTGAGGACGACACATCGGCCCTGAATTTATAACGTCTGACAAGCGTCGACCGCATGGGTGGATATCTTTAAATTTAATACTCTTTTGTCCCAGCTCATCAAACGTCTCTGTTACGTCGGCTTTGGGTCGGCCCAGTGCCGTAGAATGTCTGCCCACATACGGAAGTCGCCACAGAGGCGGGATTTCATCTCCGCGATGTTTGTTCGGAACTGAGCTCACAGCACACAGCATCTCATCGCAGTTGGTTTCAGGTAAGCTAACTGGAATAAACTGGCAGAAAATAGCTTTGTTGTTTCTTCTGTGACCGTTAAAAGAGGTTCCTGGTGAGTGGCGAGGCACGACTGGGTGTATATAGCTTAGCACATGTCCCCACCAACTAACGTTATCTTTTGTTAGCTGTTAGCTAGTTTAGCGGTTTAGCTCATGTTATGCTAACAGGCTACAACTGTGGTGTTTTCATTTTATTTTCCCTAGTTGACGCTATCTGCTCATCTGGTTATCGTGAGCACTCATTTTGGGTTAAAGTGGAAGTGCCCGGAGCTGCCACCCGTGGTCCCGCGGCCCCCCGGCCTGACCTCCGGGGCCCTGGATGTGTGCTCAAGTGTCTGGGAGAGGAGCGGAGAGGAGCACGGAGGTCAGGCGGGGCGGGCCGACACTGTGTATCCCAGAACGGGTGCTGAAGTGTCGGTGAGACCAGCAGAGAGGAGCGCGGAGGTGAAATAGTGAAGTTTAAGGATGCCTTCAGTATGTTGTTAATGTGATTTTATGGGCAATTTATCAGTCGAGGTCTCCTCCTCTGCAAAGCAAACTGACCCGGTGGCTACAGGTAATAGAGCATTTTTGAAACCACAGTTTTTCCGAGATGAAGGACTGATTGTTGAGCTGCTGTTAACAGTTAACGGAGTTAACGGATCCCGTTATTTAACCGTTTCAACACTAAATTAAGCAGAGTGACGGACCCAAAGCCTTCAATCTGGCTATAAGACAGCTGAAATGCTAAAAAAAAAATACAGTGGTGAAGTTGGGATTTGTTTCTTGAAGTTATGTGCTCATCGTCTTTTCTGTGTCTTGCAGGCTGCCAGGAGAAGCGGACTGGCCGTCAGATATTGTTTGTGGAAATCTGAAAATAAAGTTTGTCAAATTGACTTTTGTCTCTTCATTGTGCACATTTACACACGAAATAGGGTAACAGTCAGCTATTTTTGAATGTTAGCACTGATTTCTCACATTGGATGGTGAAATATTTGTAGTTTGAAAGGTCCGACCTAAATGAATAAAGGTCGTAGTTAACGAAGCATATAAATATTAATGAAGGAACGCCTACTGAGCGCAGCTTATTTTATTGATCGTTTGAACGTGGTGGTCATTTTCGATTAAAGGCCAACGTCTCAGCGACGTCTTGGCAATGAGCAAACGCTCTCCCTGCTACGTCTTAACGATCTAAACTTGATACATCGGGCCGACGTCGGCCAGATGTATGTGAGCTATCTGGGTAGCTGAAGTCTCTAGTGTGCCTGCTCCATAGGCACAACAATGTGGAAGATCTGGGCAATTTTATCCCCAAGAAGTCAAACTTTTTTGAGTTTATGTGCCACCCAAAAGTTGCCGTAGGAATGAATGGCCTCTGCTCCACAGCTTTATCCAGTTCTCTTTAGATATCCATGTTTCACCATCTTAGTTTAGCATGTTAGCACACTGACATTTTCTGATTAGCACTAAACACAAGGGTTGATGGTAATGTCACTGGTTTTGCATGGATCTGGTGATAAATCAAAGTAGGGCTTGGAGGTATGGAGAAAACCAAATATAGTTGACCAATTACCTCAATATCGATATTGTGAAGATATTGTAGAAATCTTTGCACATTGAGATTTTTGATAAATAATCATTACTTATATGGATATAATGACTAAGTGGGTAAAAGCAAAGGATAGAACATCTTGAACATTCTTGTAAATTCAGAAAGTAACATCTCTTTACTGTAATTCAGCCTTTAAAACCAGGAAAAAACAGCACTTATGATATTACAATATCCAAAATCTGAGACAATATGTAGTCTTGTATCACCGTATCGAGAATACATGGATATATTGCCTAGCATTAAATCAAAGTATTGGACAAATATAAAAACTGACTCGTCAAGTGAGTTAAATGTCATCATATGTTTGACAATGGACATACAAAACAAATAATCTCCTATCATTGTGTTTCTGTTTGTATTTTATCTGAGTGAGTTTACCGTAGGAGTGTTTTTCAGGTCATGATAATAACAGAGAGAAAGAGCTTTACACCAGTTTTCATCTCAAAGTGTTCAGTGAGCACTACCCTGCATTGTTCCAGCAGCCACATCAGAACACATTATAAATGCATGTGAGCTTTTTCATTGTACTCTACAGTGTAAGATCAATGCCAAAAGATGTTATAAAATGGTAATCACATCTCATTCTATTTTCATGAAGGAGTTAATTTGAGAACAGATGGTACACCAGGTTGACCTCATCTTGACTCTTGGGAATCTTTTTTTTTTTTTCCAATTTCAAGTGCTCACATCAGATACTGTTATACTGTGAATCTTTTCTCTTATTCTCTTTAATCATTATGAAATCAATCTTATGCTTTTTAGAGGTATAAAATGAATACTGGCCCAAGGACATATGACTGCATGCTGTTGGAGCTTGCTTTGTCTAAATCGGCTGGACTTGAGGGCAAAGCCTGGTAGAACTGACGGCTTTGTATGCTAGCATTCAGCATTTGCTTCACATCTTTAATGTCTGCTTTTAGTCATAAATCGCAATGCAGGCTAAGACTAAAACTGGAGTGCAGAAATACAAATGACTTTGGTGTTCCTCCGACTTTTTCTCTGGCACCACCAGCTAGCTGACATTTTTAGTCTTAATGAAATTTCTTGGCTTTTATCAAAAGGATTGCCCTGAACTTGGGTGCACACATTCCTATCCTCCTCAGGATTAATTGTAATAACTTAAGTGATCCCTTAACTTTTTTGTAGTGCCATAAGTAGGTCAACATTTTGATCCGTCCATGACTGTTAGACCTGCAAATGACCAGTAAAACTGATAGCATTCCCATTAACCTCAGCTGTACTGTGTCTTAATGCTAATTAGGAAATGTTAGCATGCCAACATGCTGAGCTATGAACATGTAAACAAAGTCTGTCTCATCATGTTCAAGATCATTTTCCTGTGATGTGTACAACAAGCAGTCCCTGGCAATGGTAATCTTAGGCCTAATGCAGCGTGGTGCATCATGTGACACGCGTCAAGCCCCTAATTAAACTTGATTTCTCACCTGAAGAACCAATCTCCAGAGCTATAACTTGCCAGGAAGTGACTTTTTTTGGCCATTGTCTTTATAATGAGGGGATTGTGGGTTGTTCAGCTTGGGATATATCTTGACCTCAACAGCAAGTCTCATCATCCAGTCTTTGTCACACATGAGACAGCAACATCAACAGAGTTCTCTTTATGCATCCATGGTGGGGAGAGGAGTCGAGATGCCACAGGAGCAGAGAAGAAGAGCTGCTACGGGAACTGGTATGTACAAGCAGAGGGCGATTGGGAAAAAATGCATTTAATTCTGGGAGCGGTGAGGCTGGAAATAGGACAGTGGTGTAAAGTGCCGTGGGGCAACGCGTTCAGGAGTGCAGATGCACGTCCAGCCTCCGCCAATGTGTGGTTGTACATTGAAAATAATAGGGATGTATTTTTGGATGCGTGGCATTTTCTACTGGTGTGTTTTGGCCTTCAAATTTAGTCTTTGTCTTTTTCCTTTATAGATTTCGTTTAGTTTTAGCTGATGAAACGTCATTGTACCTATTTACTATTATGTGTGCAGAAATGTTCTTACTCTGCACGCAAAATCAATGTCGGAGTTATGATGCGCGTATCAGCTGATTTTGTTCTTCCCACCATGCCTTTTGACGTTAAATCAGAATCATTCTAACTTGTCAGGCGCGTGCCCACTATCTATAATCAGTGCACTGCCGCACCCCCATGTCTCAATATAAGGAAATACATTTGCCCAGAAGTGTATTATTGAGAAAGCAGTGAAGTTGTTTCCATGCACATATTAAGGCCCTGCCACACCATCAGTGTGTGTGAATTCTAAAGGAAGTCACAAAGAGCCCATAAGCCATTCATCACTTTCTTCAAACATGTTCAAACATGTCGGTCTCTAATGCACTTTCTCCTGAAGGTACGGACTGCAACATCTTCTAGCAAGGATGGATATGCCATCTTAACAATTGCTTGGATGTAGATCACAATCTTTTATATACCCTACATGCCTATTAATGGGCTACCAATTAACCAGCTGGCTACAAATGAGCATATACCCAATTTCTATTACAAAAAAAAACAAAACAAAAACAAAACTTGGACACTCCATTTTTGTGTATGTATTGTCTGGCAGTTCTGAATTTGTTTAAAAAGTAGAAACAAATTCAGTTAAGAAAATATTGATGAATCTACAAACTACAAATATTTTCCACACATTTGCAAACTTGCATTTCCCCAGCAAAGTTTTTGACAGATTTAAAGGATGATTTACGAGCACACACTGATCACCATTTGAAAAGTTCAAAATCTTAAAATTTGAAACCATAAATAACTATGTCTGACAAGTAGACAAATGAAGCTCGGCATAACTTCAGTGAGGAAGACTTTCTTTATGCTTCATTTATTCTCACTATCTCACCCTCAGCTACTGTCAAACTTCAAATCTGTTCTCCTCTCTACTGCTGTCATTCATAATTTCAAGAAGAATCGTCTAAAACATTATCGTATCCCAAGCCCAGATGAGCTCCTCAAAAGCTCAAGCCTCATCACATCCAGATCCTATGCCCCGTCTTCTTCTCATCACCATCACCAGTGTCGTAGTAGACTTCATGGGGGTTCACTATCCTACTACGGCTTCACCACCCTTCATGACATCATCTCACAAACTGTTCCCATGTTTTTGTACAAAAGTAATGAGCCCAAATCAGTAAATATCCCATGTATTTTAAAAGGCTGGGATCACGTGACCGATGCGCCGATGGGAGAAAACAAGGAAGAAGCCCCGAGGGAATTGTGAGAAATCAGGATGGGGTGTGGGTTGGGTGACAAAAACCCGGACTTTGCGCTGGAGTCACGGGTTTGGAACCATGTGAACTTTTAGTGAACTTTAAGTCATTTTATAGTACGTCTTTGCCGTGTTTCTTTTCTTAAATGTAACCACTGAAACTTTACTTGCCGAAACCTAACCTCTATAACTTTATGTTAAGAACGTAACTGTACATTAATGCCTTGTTTCTACTTATCTATGTGTACAGAGACGAGGCACTGGGGAGTCCATTCAGTCTTATGGGAATCTCTCTAGAATTTGCCTAAAGTACGTTAAAAAACGGAATTTTTGCCGTGGACTTCAGAGAGACCATATGGCAGTGTGCTATCTTAGCTAACAGGGTATTTCCTTCAATTCAGTTGCTTGTGTTGATTGTCAAGCGTTTGTATGATTAAAAAAACTTTGAATACATTGTGAATCTGAGTAATGTCATACTGCTAAAATATGGTTATACATTATACACAGTCAGATTGTCATTATGAGTCATTCAGCGGTTTATACGTGTTTTTAATTAAATATTTCACAAAACATGCTAGGTACCTGGCGTACCTGTTTTTGTAATGTTCCAGTGGAATGAGGCAAAAGAATGAAACATCATTCATAGGGTGCTAATTCATAGGATGTCATGAATTGTTGTGCATGCATTTTTCATGGGATATCATACGCACCATTCCTGAGAATATGTTGACCAGTAACATTTTAGTCCTGTCTTGTCTTGTTTACAAAAACAAAACATACATTTTGTCATAGTTTTATTATTAAAGATCTATTTTTAGCTCATCAACATCTCGTCCTCAAGATGGAAAAAAGGTCATTGACGAACATTTTTCATCATAGTGTTTGTTCACAAAATGAACAATAATCAATGAGTATCTAAAAAAGTTAAACTACAGGGCAAAAATAAAATATAAGTAATATACATTTGTGTAGACAGTTTTGCAAATAAACTAAAGACTGAAAATACAAAATGAGAAGTCAAGGGTAAAGGGTAAAGGGAATGTTAGCACATAGCTCAAGTACAGGCTCTCAGTGACAATGGTGTGGATGCAGACTCTTATTCTTGTTTTAAATATTTACAAAAACTGTTGTGAGATGGATAGACTATTAATCAATGCGTTCATATGTTAATGCCATTTAATTCATAGTGTTTCGTTTGGTTGGTAGTTCTGTTGACAATCTCTCTGAGAGCACTCACAGACATGTAATAATGTGTCACCATATTGGTACAAGGGGCAGCTAAAAGAAGAAAAAAAAAAGTCTAGGATATGGGGCTTGAGGGGATTTTCAGTACAACATTCATTATTATCCATTCTATTTTGAAAGCGTCACAGAGTTTCAGCGATGGACTGGAAATCTGTCAGGCTTACACAGTGTAGTCTTGGTAAACAACCAAGCCAAATTCAAAAGTCCCTGTGCAAAGCAGGTTATTTGAATTCTCTCCCTGCCAAATGATGAAAGCTTAAGACTCAAGATATGAAACCATGATCAGAACACAGTGACAGTCCAAAGCAACAGACACTCCAAGAAGATATACACGCATACCTGAGTACATACACTTATAACAGGCAGTTGACAGATCAGACAGGTGCACACATACACATAGAAGCACCTGTCCGTCTGTCTGTCAACACATAGAAGGGCTCAGAAGAGCACACAAAAACCTCTCTTCTGGTACAGCCTCTCCACAGTGGCTCAGATAATGCATATAATTCTCGCCATACACCTTCAGATAATGAAGATGTTATGAGAGCAGAGCTTTCAGAGTTCTCCTGATGCAGCAGTTCCACACTGAGCCACCATTTCTTTGCACAAATCTTTCACAGTATGACACGTTTCAGCCTCAGGACTTATACATTATTGAGTGTAACTACTTCATGCTTCACTTGTCACCGTTTCTGCTCTACAGCTGCAACCAGACCTTACAACATGCTAGCTGAATGTTATGTTTGTATGTTATATCTTAACAATTCAGTGTCAACAGTATTATGTATGTACAGTATGATGCTGTCATGCTGCACTGTGTATTTGTACCTACACTTTGTTACCATGTAATTTTCAGGTGATGATATGTTTTATAACAATATGGGATATATTTCTATGGTGTCAGCCTCCATTCCTCTTGCTGAGAATAACATCATGCTCAGCTGGTTAATTGCTGAGATATG
Source organism: Epinephelus lanceolatus (assembly GCF_041903045.1). Taxonomy (NCBI): domain Eukaryota; kingdom Metazoa; phylum Chordata; class Actinopteri; order Perciformes; family Serranidae; genus Epinephelus; species Epinephelus lanceolatus. The sequence continues at coordinate 25,281,029 of NC_135756.1, forward strand.
GAACGAGGTGAAATTGCTAAAAAACTTCCAGACAGAGTGTGGAACAAAGACTGTCAGGGTGTCTTATATTCTGACTATCTGACTCAAACAAACCCTGAAATTAGCCAAATTTATTTGAAAAGAAAAGAAAAAAGAAAATGAATGCTACAACTGTTACAAAAACTGGTGCCAGTAGACTGTGTGTGAAGTTCATTCAGCCCTGTTTCCTAGAAATTACATTTATATACAACTAACTTGAAACAGCAAATCCGTTTTTGAGGGAGACCTAATTATTAACACACTGAGAAATTGTTGCCAATAATGTAACTGGTAAGTCGCAAAAATGTTGATACTGAATATATCCTCAATATGCTGACTGACAATGTAAGTTATTTGTTTGCTGCCAAAATAGACAAACTTGCAATTATGGCTGCCCCCCTAATAGTCGACCAAACGTTCGTTAACCAGAAAGGTCATTAGTTTTCAAGATTTCATTGGTCACTTAGTCACAGAAAAAAGGTAAGAGTTGTCAAAATACATCACAACCTGTATGACTGCACCATGTGGGAATTTAATTTGAAAGGACAGACACAGGAAGTGGCCTCGGCAGTCAGACAGGAGTCAAGTTAAGTAACAGGGCTGGTACCTGCGGTTATTCCACAGGCTAGTTAATAACAGTTAAAATATAGGCCTATATTAATGAAGGTTCATTAGTACGGTTTTGTATTTCTCTGTAATGTAGCACAGTGTTAACAATGTTACTGATACTGATACTATTCTTTCTCACACCTTCAACTCAAACCATTGTGTTGCCCCACCAAAAATATATAATTTAATAATCAAACTAATATTGTAAACATGCAGACGACTAGTCGACTAATGTCCCTAAATGACGACTATTGGTCAACTAGAAAAATTCTTAGTCGGGAGCAGCCCTGTCTTAACCTGGAAATCCAGATGCCCCGCCCCCAGCAAAATCGAATTTACACTGCACAGGGATCTGGCCCCGATGAGCAGAGCCCAGTGAATCACCATTGGACCAATCAGATCAGTCTATCTGACAGAGGCAGGCTCTGGGCGGGAGTAACGTGATGACGACAGCGCTGCGCCGCAGGAGTCAAAAAGTAAACAGCCAAAAAGCTGCTGAATGACCGTGTCCATTCAATTTAGCTTTGGAAGAAACGCTAAGCCAACTACACTTATCTTTTTCCTTGAGAGAGGAACAGGAGACTGCCCTAGAAGCCTTCGCTTCCAATAAGGACGTTTTTGCCGTTTTGCCGACGGGATACGGCAAAAGCATAATATATTAGTTAGCCCCACTGGTCGGTAAACAAATGGGTCTTAGTGCAATGAATACGTCACCTTGTTTTTTGCTCTGATTGGCCCTCGTGTTATCCATTTGTGTGCGGAGGCATTTAATATGCCTTACTTAGTGCCGCCCCTGTATCAGTGAGGGCCAGATTCAAAATCTTTCTAGATTTGAGTCTGGATTTCCAGACTGGCCCTACCTGCAATGCACTATCCACTTACAGTGACTACAGACACTATTTCTGCCATTTTTTAACATTTAACCAAAATCATGATCTTTGCCTAATCTTAACCTGAGCACCTTTGTTGCCAAAACATAACCACAAATAGGAAACTAGATGTGGACCTGGGACTCTGGTGTCGAGGTCCTGTACTTTGTATGTCCACCACCCAACCAGACCATGTCCTTGTAAATCCAGTGCGGTGAATAAATGTAGCATCTCATTACCTCAAAAAGACTTGGTTTTTGATCATAATTCAGGCAATGATTACGTTGTCACCACAACATAACTATGAAAAAAAAATTGTTATATACAAACAAATCAGCTTCACTATAACTCGCAGCATTCACAGACAAAGCATTTGTCTTTTGCTGAACAGATTTTCCAAACAAATACAACATGCTAATATTATTAGCACAAGCCTATGGCATTTTACATTGTATAACTTGGCCTAGTGGCTAATGGACATTTCCTCTGCTCATATGAAGCCAGGATAAATCACACACAAGACTTAAAATGCTATTTTGTGGAGGCTTTATTGTCTTCACAATTTATTGTTTCTTATTTGTGAAATGAAAGTAAAAAAAAGCTTCATTTCTACTGAGGGAAATGGTTTCAGCTTACAAAAATAGACAGGAAGTATGTGTTGCTGTGACATGTACTTACATTTCTGGGGAGGTGCACATCAAGCAACAGCGTCAATTTGACACAGAAGTATAAATCCTGCTGAACACTACTAATATGCTGCATGATAATTTTAACATGCAGATGTTAAGTCATGTTTACCATGGTCGCTATCTTAGTTTGTGAGCATGCTAAGATTGGGTAATAAGCATAAAACAAAGCACAAAGTACAGTTTAGTCCTGACGATGGCACTAGATGTTAACCTCAGGATGATACTGAATGAAAAGTCAGGGGCACACACAAGTCAGTAGGTCTCATGAATAACTGAAAATAATCATGGCAATCCAGCCAATAGTTGTTGAGATATTTTAGTTTGGAGTAAACTGGTGGACCAACTGACAAACCATCATTGCCATCCGTAGAATCACACCTCTAGCATCGAGCTAAGAGATAGCAAACTAATGAACAATCTTTGGCGTTGCCACTTCTATGCAATGAAAAACATTAAAATAGGAGAACATGAGAGTGTAAGAATCATAACAGTCACGTTGGAGGATTTGGGTCCTACATCTTTAACAGTGTCAGAATTTTGAAGCAGCCTGTTTGAAGCAGTCTGTCTTTGGGCATCAAAGCTTCCAGTGAACTAATAGTACAGTATAAGACAAATGTTTTTGATCGACAAATGAAGATTTCACCATGTTTCTCTCATAATTGGCAAGTTTCGTCTCTGATGTACCAGAATCACACACTGCAGAGTCCTGTCCTGGTTCAACTTTCACCACCTGAACTAAATGTAGAAGTAGTTTTCCTTTTGTAGCTTTGTTCCTTTAGATCACAATTACCTAGGACTGATGGTGTGCAAGAATCCAGATCAACCCTTTGTTTTTGAACACCAATGCAACAAAGACACACTTTTGTCTGTTTATCTCATATATCCAGATTGTTCAAGAAACCAACCTCAAGCTTTCGGTCTTCACTACAGTTATACTGTTACACAATATGCATCTAAATTTAGTTTGTAAAGCCCAACTGTAATGCAACAAGAACCATATCAGCGGCCATATTCCCTTATAGGAATCAAAGGCATTCATGCAGCGGCTGACACAACTACAATAGTATTTCATATCTCTTGATCAGAGGAATCAAAGGCAGCTCTCGGAGGGGTACTACGCTTTTGTAATCACTGTGTGTTTGCTCTAACACGATCGCCCATGCGTACGTTAAGGGTTTCCTGCTTCTCTATGTTCCAAGTACAGTTTGATGGATGGAGGCTGGGTTGAACCCCGCTGCACCACAATGCCAAATTGCAGCTATCTGCTGATGTGTTTAAGAAATAACATTCTCCATCTCGCCCTGTCGGGATGCCAGGCTGTTTGGCCTGGCGGCGATGTATTAAATGGTATATTGATAATTGAAATCTTTGCGGCCCTCACGATGCCTTTCTGCTGACTGTGATCTTTTAGGCAGATGGTCTCGATTACTCTTGTGCAATTGGTGAACTGAGAGGAGGGGGGAGGATAAAATAGGGTTTATGTAAAACTCAGATTTTATTATACAGCCATGTGTCAAGACACCACCAGACGTGCAGGATACATCAACACCTACCAGCATGTTATCTTCATGAATACAGTATGTTTAATCCATCTATTTCCTATTCCGATTTGGTGAAACACTTAATATGCCGAACATACTTAACATTTGATAAATGTGGACCTCACAGGTTCCCTCTGACTATGTGCATCAGAGCTATAACCAGATCACTCCAGCACAAATGAGAGACCTCTTTTCATTTCCATCGCCTCCGAAATATCACATTGAAGGGTAATAGCCCATTTCGTTTAGATTCCAATGGACCTCATGAGTGTATTTTCACCCATGGCGCTCAGCTAAAATAGAAATAGAACAGACTGTTGACAGTAACCAATGTCACATAATCTCCCCCTGAAGGACAAGCATCAAAGATCAATTTATTTTCCTAAATGCTATTCATATATCCATCTCTGCCGAGCGCCCAGGGACATTGCATATCAGAGTTTAAATCTAATGTTCCATGAATGGATTCTACAGAGGGCCAAAAGACAATATAGTGACACAGAAGGCGGACATGAGAAAATAAGAGAGAGAGAGCGAAAGAAAGAAAGAGAGGTGACAAACAAGCTCATGGAAAACAATGGAATGAATTGAATAGCTGCATGGAAAGTGACATGAGAAATGGGGAAAACGTTTCTCTAGAAAGCTATTTGTGCTGCGCCTCGAGAGGACGTTGCCCCTGACAAAGACATAGCCGATCCACCTGTGCGACAATGTGTAAATATCACATATTTAAAACAATCAAAAACAAAGTGCAAAGTGCTTATCAGATGTATCTGCAATGCATAATTAAAGCTAATTGTAAGTGTTTCTTTGCCCGCACCTTGTTGGCTCCAACTGTCTTTAGTCTTTTTATAGCTCATGCAAAACCTGCTACTTCTTGCACTTCATAATTGCTCAGCACACATGGGACAGGGAGGCTTTGTTTACTGTACCGCGAGCCGGCAGATCAATTTCTCTCCCACTCTGCCCCCTTTGATAATTGCTGAGCAGAAGATGTGTGTTTCGCAGTTACAATCCTGCCAGCTCTGAAACACTTTGGGCAGGAATAAAAGCGAAAGGCTGCGAGGTGGATGGGCGCGAGAGAGGATAAAAAGCTGGCAGCATCTTTTTGAAAATGCAAGGCCTGATATGATCGGTGAAAAATCAATACTATTAAAAATGAGGGATGGGCCAACAGAAAGCCCTTCAAAGTGTCAGATTCAATAAAGGATGGCGCAGGGATAATTAGCCGGTGTGAAGAAGCCACAGATCTCCTGCGTGACCTTGCGAGGAATAAATATTCCAAAGATACACTAACAGAGTGAGAGGAATAGACTGCAGTCATGACACCGATGCTTTCTAGTTAAAATAGTACAAATGAGCTGTGTGAGGTGGATAATTTCAATAGTGCTGAATTACTGATTGTTTTCACCTGCTGTTCAATGAATCTGCATCTCTGTGTTGAATATTTATATAAAAAATCAGTTTGGCACATTAATTTCACTTTAATTTCTTAACTTTCTTGAGTTAGTTTCTTTAGAGACATCATCATCAGGCAGCCTGACTGAATGCAAGTGCAAGCAGACCACAAGCAGGAAACCACAAACATGTCTCGCAGTGAGAAGAGAAATGTTTACATCTTGTTTTTCTTTTTTCTTGATGTTTATTAGTAGTGTAGAACAGTACCACAAGTAGAGAATAGTCATATAATCAGTAAACTAATTATTAAGCTAACATTAGCAAATCAACTATGCTATGCTAATATGATGACCGTAACCAGACCAAGACATACTGTAGCAGCAAAACTGCTAATTGTCTTCTTTTAAATGGAGGTGTGTTATGAATTCAACATTCATTCATAGGAGGAAGACGATTTTCTCAAAAGTTACATAGTCTTACCATAATTAACTAAACTAATGTATGCTACTCTCCAGCAGTCATCAGCTAATTGAACATGGATAAAATCAGTATACAGCAGAAGCATTATCTGATAATTCTCTCTGTGACTGACATTAGATCAATGGTCCCCAACCTGGGGATCAAGAACGCCACAATGGATCACATGATAAATCTGATGAGTCATGAGATTAACAGGAAGACTCTGTTCTTATACACTGTTGGTATGTTCATTCATTCACTCATGTCCCATAACCGCTTATCCTGTCAGGGGTCCTGGGGGGGCTGGAGCCCATCCCAGCTCACATTGGGTAAGAGGTGGGGTACAACCTGGGCAGGTCACCAGACTATTGCAGGGCTGAACCCCTCAACCATGGGTTGGAACCAGGAACGTTATTGCTGTGAGGTGACGGCACTAACCACTGTATCACCGTGCTGCCCTGTTTGTATGTATACCTACAAAAAGTAATGCACCACAATTCATATACAGTCAGGTCCATAATTATTTGGACAATGATACAGTTGTCATCATTTTGGCTCTGTACACCACCACAGTGGGTTTTAAATGAAACAATGAATACGTGCTTAAAGTGCAGACTCTCAGCTTTCATTTAAGGCTTTTTTCAAAAATGTAGTATGAACCATGTAGGAATTACAACCATTTCTTCACACAGTCCCCCGACTTTAAGGGCTCATAAGTATTTGGACAAACTAACATAATCATCAATTAAACAGTCAGTTTTAATACTTGGTTGCAAATCCTTTACAGTCAATGACTGCCTGAAGTGTTGGACCCATAGACATCATCAAATGCTGGGTTTCTTCCCTGGTGATGCTCTGCCAGCCCTTTACTGCAACCGTCTGCACTTCCTGCTTGTGTTTTGCCCTCAGTTTTGGCTTCAGCAAGAGAAACGCATGCTCAGTTGGATTCAGGTCAGATGATATGACTTGGCCGTTGCAGAACATTCCACTTCTTTGCCTTAAAAATGGCTTTGGTTGCTTTTGCAGTATGCTTCAGGTCATTGTCCAACTGCACTGTGAAGCATCATCCAATGAGTTTTGAAGCATTTAATTGAATCTGAGCAGATAATGGTGCCCTAAACACTTCAGCTTTCATCCTGCTGCTCTTGTAAGCAAGACAAGACTTCACTAGAATAAATACAGAGGGTTTATCACAAGATGCAAACCGTTGATTAGCCTTAAAAATGGAAGGCCAGATTAGAGTTTGTCAAAAACCATCTAAAAAGCCTGTACAGTTGTGGAACAGCATACTATGGACAGATAAAACAAAGATCAACTACCAGAATGATGGGAAGACAAGAGAAGGAAGAAAGGAAGGAACTGCTCATGATCCAAAGCACACCACCTCATCAGTGAAGCATGGTGGAGGTACTGTTATGTCATGGCCATGTATGGCTGCCAGTGGAACTGGTTCTCTTGTATTTATTGATGATGTGACTGCTGACAAGAGCAGCAGGATGAAAGCTGAAGTGTTTGGGGCACCATTATCTGCTCAGATTCAACCAAATGCTTCAAAACTCATTGGACGATGCTTCACAGTGCAGTTGGACAATGACCTGAAGCATACTGCAAAAGCAACCAAAGTCATTTTTAAGGCAAAGAAGTGGAATGTTCTGCAATGGCCAAGTCATATCATCTGACCTGAATCCAACTGAGCATGCGTTTCTCTTGCTGAAGCCAAAACTGAGGGCAAAACACCCAAAACACAAGCAGGAAGTGCAGACGGCTGCAGTAAAGGGCTGGCAGAGCATCACCAGGGAAGAAACCCAGCATCTGATGATGTCTATGTGTCCAACACTTCAGGCAGTCATTGACTGTAAAGGATTTGCAACCAAGTATTAAAACTGACTGTTTAATTGATGATTATGTTAGTTTGTCCAAATACTTATGAGCCCTTAAAGTCGGGGGACTGTGTGAAGAAATGGTTGTAATTCCTACACGGTTCATACTACATTTTTGAAAAAAGCCTTAAATGAAAGCTGAGAGTCTGCACTTTAAGCACGTATTCATTGTTTCATTTAAAACCCATTGTGGTGGTGTACAGAGCCAAAATGATGACAACTGTATCATTGTCCAAATAATTATGGACCTGACTGTGTAATCCACGTAATCATGTGGGAGTAATTTGTTTTAGGGTTAGGGTTACCATGTGATTGGGAAAGCTGCAATCACCTGACCAATGTGCTGACATGGGTGAAGAAGGTAGTAGCATAACTAGGGGAACTCTTATTAAGGAGGCAGGTTGTGGTAGTGGATGGGTCAAACAAAGACAGGACTTTCCCCAATGAGACCAGTTTTTGGGACCGTGAAAAACCAAGTGAACTAAGGTCTGTTGTCACCATGTTTCTTCACTTAAACCTAACCTACATAACTTAACTTGCCTTATGTAGTCATGTTTGTGACGCCCTAATTTATTGGATATCATATGAACCGTTGTATGAGGATATGTTGACAGGAGAGGAAACTTGAAACTACCAGAATCTTTCTCTACTTTTTGCCTTTTTTTTGTGTAACCAGGTAATTTTAAGGTATACCTTTAGAATTTTCCTAAAAACAATGTATTGACTCCTCTGGATAATCTCTTATGACCCTCTAGATGTGTGGTGGTGTATTTATCAACAGAGACTCTGCTCTCTGCCTGGATTTTCAGATTTTCTTCTTGCTATGTTCAAGATGTTCATGGGCATGTAGCTTCCAGCCACAAACAGCACACAGGTGAGGTTGAGATTTTAGAAAAAGGAGGCAACCAGGTAGAAGCTTCAATGACCAAGAGCAAGGAACAGAATGGTAGACACTCTGCCGAATAAATTGCAGTTTAGCGAAGCAAAACACCAAGCGGGCAAAGCCTTTTCCAAGACAAGAATAAATTTGGGGCTTTTACTTTCACCTGTCGTCACCAAAGAAGATGATGACGAGCGACACAGAGTTTGCCTTTTTGTTGTTGGACTGGTAGGGGCCGGCAGTTAGCTTAATTAGCCTGCGAAAGTATCAGCTTTTCCATGACAACAATGTAACCTTCCTACAGTAGCAGCTTGCAGTGTATGTACATGCAGTTTAGGGAGGAGGGGCCAAGTTTAAATGTTGTGTTTACAAAGGCATAGTATGCCATTAACTTCATCAGGACTCTGGAAATTATTCAAATAAAACAAGAAAAAGCATTCTTTGGTTGAACTGATCACAACCAGGCATCAACTACTACAATGGCTTCAACCCCTAACCCTCCTACCTAAATATGTCCCACTGAACCCTAAATTTATTCTGCAGTAAAGGGTGGTGTAATGCACAGAGTTTTGTCAGTTGGATGTGGCATTTAGTTGCTCCTAGAATCTCCAACGTTTGTGCACCAACATACTGTATGCTACACAAAAACAAGTCAAAGTTTCTCCCTGACTGCAGATATGTTAGCAGAGAGCAAAAATGGTCTCTCACATATTGATTCAATGTTTGTAAAATGGGAGTTTGAGTAGCGCCTGGCTTTCATGTTGTCTCTTAAAGCCCAACATCCCCAGCCATGAGGGGTGGAAAAAGGTCTAGGTAAGGAAAATATTATTACCCTTTATATCTTTGAGGAGGCAGGCGTCCAATCCAGGCTCCTACCCTTGAGATATCGTAGAGGCTGGTTGTTTATGGGGCCCCCGAGTGTCACCACCAAAGTGACAGTGCAAAGGGAACCGCGGGCACGGCAATGAACTGTGTACTTCTTCAGAGAGAGGGGTAAAGAGAGGCAATTTCTGGAATGATGGGTGCCGGAGATGATGCCCAATATGCTTCAGCTCTTTAGAATTTACAGCCTCTGCAGCACTGTGTAAACAGCTGTGGAGCAAAACAGGGTGCTCTGCAATTTCCTCCTCCCCTTTCCGTTTTTTTTATTTTTTTTTATTTTTTTTTTTTTATGCTCGGTCGGCAATGTCCTTGAGAGAACATAATTTTAGATTTCTCTGGAGAAATGCTTAACTATAGTGCTTTGCCTATTGTTTGGATGCCAATATTGCAGTTTTTACCCGTGCATCTATCACTTGTGACAGAGCAAAATTGTTGTGCTAAATGTTTACAGGGTTGCATTCTTGCCTGTATAAGCATGCAGGGGTTAAGAATGCTGTTATGGGCAGGTGTTTAATGGATAGTTGTGGATATGACAACAAGAATTCACTGCGATCTTGATGCAAGGCCATTATTGTGAATCTTTTTTACGATGCCTGTCGGCTAAAAGAGTCCTTTCGAAGATAGAGACTCTTTGCTTTTCAAGCTATGTAGTATATCAAATAGAAAAAAAAATATAAGGACCAACTTCATAATATCGAGCTGTGTAATCCATATCTCAGGCTCATTGTCTTGAGGTTTGAAGTGGTCTCATTTAGGGCTATCTCCCTAAATCACTAGCTGGTTGTCATCACTTCACATTAGTTCTTTACTGTAGTTTTCTGTGTAACTGCCATCTTTCAGAAGTGCTCTCTCATGCTCTCTCACATTGTTTCGCAGATGCCAATGTCATCCACAAGCACGCTGAGAAGTTCCCTTCGCAAAACTTTTGAAGAGAGAATGCAAAAGCGGATGCATATTAAATATTTTCCTCCACTTCTCACTCGATTTGCTTCAAAAATCAGTCGAATTCTTAGAGTCATAACCTTGTCAAATCTAAACACATAATACACATATTCTTAGAGGCGACTGCAGCTTTTTTTAAACTGTTGTTTGGCAACCACCAAATCACCTGTCATTAGTTTGTTTACTATTTTGCTGTAAAATAACTCACAGATCTGTCCCTTAATATCTGCATAATAAATGGAGAAATGGCCACTGGATACAGGGAAACAGAGACCTGTGTGGGAACATGAGACCCTCAGAGAAAGAAGAAATCACAGGGAGCAGGTGGTCCAGAAGCTTCGGATGATGATCACTTCAAGGCTAATTTTAGGATGAGATTGGACTATTTGCTGTCAATCGTTGTACCTGATTACGGTTAGTAAAACATCAGAAAATAGTTTGGGCTACAGTTTGTTTAGATATGTCTTGCAGCTTGCCTAGAAAGGTGATGATGAAGGTAAGCTAACGTTAGATTTACACTGTAAAGTCCAGTTCAGACCAAAGATTTGCAACAAGCACATACAGCAAGCAGCAGCAGCGACCCACCGTCCAACATAGGCACACTCTGAGGACAGAAACAGAGGGCTCGTTGGGGATGGAGCACCTGCCGCAGCAAGCCAGCACGCCATCTTGGGTCACTTTGACTTGACCAGCGGAAGTCATTACAAGCCCACTGGCTTTAGAAACGGGTGATGTGCTTTATGTTCTAAAACCAGCCACTGTCAATTTGACCAACTGAGTTGCAGGTGACACCATCAGCTGGCTTGAGTTGATCTCAGTTCACACTGCTGCAACTTTTCTCTGCAACGTTCTAAAATGGTTTTGTCTCGTTGCCAGTCCTGGGTCTGAACTGGGCTTAAGCATCCACTTGTCATCGTCAACACAGAAACATACAGATGATATCAGGCACTTTTTGTGCTGTAGAAAAGCTAAACCAGGCTGCTAAAATGTGCTCTGTCTTATTGGGACGCACACTGTCTTTCCACATACCATTATCCAGTACAGGTGGGGGAAAAAAATGATTCGCTTAAGGATCACGAGTTCTTTAGATGAAATTTTTTATCTATTTTTAACACCTGACTTGATATAAATCAAATGCAGAGATGGAGAGTAGTTGTGTCTCTTGTTGTGGTAGTCTATAAGTAACATAATATCATAATCTGTTTTAAGAAAACAAAACCAAAGTGAGAAAGACCTTCAGCTGCTCGTATAGCAACTCAAATTCAGCCAACCAAGTGTAAACCCCCGGCAGGATCACCAAACTTTCTGTATCTGTCCTTAACTGTACATTTTAGTCCTTAACTGTACATAAACTGGCAGACAAGACTGCAATACTGTACAAGGTGCCACCTTCTCACCAGACAAACACTTGCAGTTTGGTGTTCAGTATCTTGCCAAGGACACTTTGACATGTGGCCTGCAGGGACGAGGTACCGAAACCATTGACCTTCCGACTGGCAAACGACCTGAGCTTAAACCGCCCTGAAGTAAGTAAAGTTAATTTAATAAAGCACCTTTCACAGAGCAAGGTCATACAGCGCTTCACTGGGATACAATTTGTAAAAGCAAGACCATTAAAATAATTATTAGACTATTTACCACTTTTCTATGCAAAATATGGTGCTGCTGAAAGAAAAGTCAGAAAGACTGACTGACTCGGGATGTGCATTGTTTTTGGAAATATGCCTTGTGATCTGAAGAAGTATATGATTTAACTTTTCCCCAAAAAACTTGCAATATAGAATAAAATACTTGTAGAACTGGGTTACTTAAAAATCACAATACATACTGAATCAGCACTCGAGTGTCATGATCGTTTTGTGTCTGGAGATAAGCATATCATCTCAGCCCTATTATTCAGTGTCAGTCACAAATAATAACCATAAATCTGGTCAGGAAGTGTAGAAAAACAGATGCTCCTTATAACTAGAGAGCTTGCCCAAGAATGATCATGTTTAAAAGTTTTCTCCAGCGCCACAGTAATCCAGTGATAGCTGTCTGTACATCTACAGAGCACCCCTGCCTTAATCTAAGTTAGAGTTAAAATGTTACAGAAATAAACGCAAGTAAAAGTAAATAACTAAAGTAAACTTCATGTCATCATTATTATGGCTTGCCAATTTACTGAAGCAACTATTGAACCTTTACAGTTCAATAGTTGCTCGGAAAACTCTTTCCCTCTGTCAGCTGCCTCAGGGTGTGTGTGCTGGATCATCGTCTGCTGAGCCCTTTAGAGTAACATCACCTACTGTCTAATATTCTATAGACCATTTTCAGGGAGACATTTTGGCACGTTGTAGCAGGAAAAGCACAGGCATAAATGATAACATTCAAAATGACTGCATTCCACTTGGGTGAGCCAGTCCCAGCGTTTTGGTGTTGTGCATGCTGGTTCACTGGGACACTTAATGGAACTGAGCCATTGTTAGCAAAACGTGTTTCAGCTATGATTTTCCTGCTATGACCAGTAAGATGACTTATATATGTTATATGACAGTTTGTGCAGTGAAGAGAATTTAGTTAATCAGACCTGAAACACGGAGAATAAGAATACATATAGACAGTATACACAATAGAGTTGGACGTTGCCATGACAGTCATCGATCACTGAGCTCCCCCACACACACAAGATAACAATGTCATTGTCCATAAGGATTATTCACTGTGCACATTGTCATATGTCAATTTGTAGACATCGCCTAACCATAATGCATAAATATATGTTCTTGTATGAAGCACAAACATAATTTATGTCTCATGGTCAACCAGATCTCTGTTTTTCATATTGCAAGACTACCTAGAAT